>NC_083569.1:26514648-26597148 GCF_027579695.1 Neoarius graeffei | reverse complement strand
TTCTTTCTATCAAAAACGCGCGTTGGTCAGACATTTCTCTGCCTGTGTGCAATGGCTAATAAAGCAAGGTGGAAGAGATTGGCCCAGGCCACCTTACTCTCTACCAGCTTTCTGCATCTCCAATACAGTGTCACTAACCTGGTTAAGTATAACCTAGATTTTGAGTGGTTTAAGGCGCTGTGTTTAGGTTGCAGTCTTTTCTGGAGGTGTGGGTTTGAATTCCACTTCTAATATTTGCTATCACGGGTTATTAACGGGCCATTGGTTTTATGCAATAAATAAAATTAGATCAGAATTAATTTCTTAGCCTGTAAAAATTGCATGCTTGGAATATTCAGATTTTTAAATTCTTTTCAGATAAGTTATTTTTTTCAGTTTCTTGTGAATATCTGCCACATATTACAATATCATTAGGTATTTTATGTTTCTAGATGTAAAAATATAAAGTTTTAGTTCATGGAATGACATGCGACCTTTGACCTGGATTTTCATATGGTTATAATGTAAATTGCCTGTTGACATTGATTGATAAACTACAAAACTAGAAATTAATACAAACAACAATGAATGATTAACCATGTAGCCAGCAGTCAGGGTTTCTAGAATTTTTTTTTCCAGCAGGTTGACAATTTCAGGTAAAACCTTCAATCGTGTTCATGTGCTGCTGGCATTTCATTATATCATTCAAAGGTTTGATAGTGAAAACAACCCTTTAGTTGTGTCTTGGTTCCATGGTGTAATGGTTAGCACCCTGGACTTTGACTCCAGTGATCTGAGTTCAAATCTCAGTGGAACCTCTGAAGCCTTTGTTTGTGGCTTCTGACCTCACATGCACAGACTGTCGCAACTGTATGCTCAAGCAAGCTGTCACATCCCAAACCCTTTGTTTCCGTTAAAGTGCCAGTCTTCTGAAAATTACATTACGCCTGGGAATTATACCCGATAAAACTAGACATGTTTAATAGTTTACTGTCTAAATTGTATTTTAATACGAGACCAGGAACATGTTCTGTTTATTTGGTAAAGTTTGGCTCTTTGAGTCCACCATTACACGAACACGTTCCTGGTAAGTTACTGTTTGTTCAAAGAAGTGACATCAGGGTGGTGGTCTTCTTTTGGTCACTGTAGATAGGTATTTGAACAGTGACCCAAGTGCATTGCCAACTCATGTGGTCAGCATAAGACCTGTGTATGGTCAACGATGCGTCTCACTTTGGTGCCCGGCTGTCGGTCTAGCCGAGCGGACTAAGGAGCAGTGTTCGGCTCATGGTATCCAGTGGAGATGCGTTCTTCAGTGTTGATCCTGATGTTTGTTGAGTCCTGTTTACTGATGTTTGGGATGGTGTGCTGATACCATGCTGAACTCCAGTTTTGCATCTTAAGGTACTGAAGCAGATGCCTTGATGTTCCCCTACGTAATTTAGAATGCTTACGAGTAAGTTTGAGATTCTCTTTGCCATACGATGGGTGAAAACTGGTCATTGCAGTCCATTCTAGGGTTCATTTTACAACACTGGCTTTATTTAGCAGTACTGCCCACAGACGGTTGGCAGGTCAAGTCAAAGTACTGTCATAAAATGTTTGCAGAGGTTGCTTGTAAAAGCACTGCCAATACAGAGTATTGCAATAGTTAGCCAAGCGCATGGCCCATGCGAGCTCAACACGCCATGCCACCCCAAAATGTAGCTCCCTCCAGTCTCTTGCTGCAGCTGACATCAATTTTACTTTGGCATTTTTTTAACTGACTCCTCTATTACTGACACTGTCTGATGTGCTTGGGGACAGTAGGGGCTCCAAGTGTGCCTCCCTCATGGCTGTTTTAGTCCTTAAATCATCTTCAGTGCTTAAAGAAGCCCACCCAAAAAACTTTGCCAGCTTAGACTATGCCATTGTTTGGTTCACGCAGAGATAATTCCACCAAAACACCAGACCGATTAAGACACACTGCAATTGGTCAAAAGCTTGGAGCTTATTTGGGCATTATGTGTTGTCGATTTTTATTGGTCACAAGCATGTGCTCATTGTTTACACTCTGGCTTCCTGCCGTCTCTTCACTGGGGTTGGATTTTGGCAAACGGAGGGATTTGTGGAGGGAGTTCTAGAAAAGATGAAATATGATAATGATGACAAATACATTCATCATGGTGATGACTGCTAGTAATTTTCTCTTTGTCATTGATGGATTATGTTCATCAGTGACAAGCGTGACGAGTGTCAGTGGAAACCCTGGTTACAATACATTTAAATCCACTTGACCAACATTGAGGGAATATTGCTCCAGCAGGTACAACAGTCTTTCAATCATCATTAAATCTACCTTGCTAACAGTGAGTGAAAGTGCTGACAAGGTGGATTTCAAGGTGGGAAAACATTGTCAGCACTGCTGTCCCAATGAATTTAGGAGGAAAAATATCTATTTACAGCACATATGAAAGTGCAAAATATAAAATAGTAAATGTAAAACATGATACATTTGAACAATGCTCCATGTGAAAATGCAGTGCCATGCTCACAATTTGAGGCTGATCAAACCAAGTATCACCAAGTAATGTCTGCTTCCTCTTTTGGATTGGCATCTCGTGGAAATCAATTTCCCACGACTGTGTCTTTGTTCGAGATATCCACTATTCCTTTGCAATTTATCATTAAATATGTGTGAAGTTTATTCCAAGCAAGTTTCAAAGAAATCCGATGAACTCTGGAGAAGGAAGTAAAAAAAAATATTGTAAAAAATATTTGAAAAATACACAAAATCCAAAATGGGCGACATCACTCAACCCAATGTTAAAAACTTCCAATCGTACCAAATTTAATGGATATCAAAGTAACTGTGTCCTGACCATGAAGACCCGTGCATCTGATTTCATGTCGCATCTCAAGCAAATTGATTGTCTGCCATTATGTCCTCATTTGAGGACATTTAAAAACAAAACAAAAAAAAAGGCTCATTTTTGCAAAAAACACAGTGTATCCCCTACCATTATATTGGGCAGTATACCAGTACTACAAAAAAAAAAAAAAACAGGAATGCAGTTCTATTGTAAAAATTGTTCTAATTATTGTTCTGAAATAAATGAGAAGACTTAAAGATGATTCCTTTACCTGTTTGTTCAGGTCCAAATGCTGTGTAACAGGCACGGGCGCCGCTGGGGGGGAAAGGTTAGAACAATTCTAGGGGCCCAGCACTGCCATGGGGCCCTTTAAGGGGCTGATAATATGCTTTTAATGATTTTAATAAGACTTTTGAAATAACAACAATGCAATATTCCATCTGGTAAAATGAGCTAATTGAACAAGGTTGTCTATTTCTTGAGTTCTTCAACATATTGTCATTTAACCCTCCCCCTTTTGCAAAATGGTATGGTCCAGTTCTGGTAGAAGCGCGATGCGTTAAATCTGTGTGCTGATCAGTGCAACGCTACTTGCTGCAGTGTCGTGGTGCAGCAGCCAGCCAGCCAGCAGTGGAGTGCATACAGTCTATGATCACTAAATATGAAGAGTGGCTGTCAAAAACGTAAAGAAAGGCAGCTGAAAGCTGAGAGGGACCGGAGAGGCAGGCAACTGGTCACTCAGTTTTTCCCAAAGAAAGGTAGCTATCGCTCACGTGTGTTCAAAATATTAGCGATTGGTAAATGAACAGTATGAATGTGGTTGGATTAGCCTATCAAGAGAACACTTTTACAGTTTGTACAGTGACATTTTTTCCATTTTAATAACTGAACTGACTTGTGTGATAAACAAGATGAAATATTACGTTATGCTGGTGCTAATAACTAGTGCTAATAACCAGTTTCATAACTAATGGGGTGCCCTAAATATGCACAGATTCAGCCTCAGGGGGACCTCCGCCTGACCAAACCACTGAACCCCCCTTTGGAGAAGGAGGTAAGCAGCAATACAACCCATAAATGCTTTAGGATTGAAGTTTTTAATGAGCGAGCGCCATATACAGTTTGCTAGATTGCCATGGGATTTCCATAGGTATTTTGATGCTGGGTAGAAAACTTTTTCTATGATTTATTAGCAGTCACATCACACATTTCACTACCAATTGTCCTAGCACAAGAAGGCATGTGGCAAAATCTTGAATTTTCATTTGTGATTGTAAATGCACCAGAATTAGTCACTGACCAGTTTTCATCTAGTCCCTGGTAGGTTAATGCATAAAATGCAATAACAAAGTCACAAACTCAAGGTCCATGGGCTATCAAAAGTCAAATAATGACAATAGTGCAATTGTGACGAGGGTGGGCAAAGTTGGGGGGCCCAAAATTCTAATCTTTCATGGGGCCCAAAATTTCTGGCGGCGCCCCTGGTAGCAGGAACCATGTTCATCTATTGCAGATGAAGTCAGCAATTCTCCAGAAAGTCCTTATGTCAAAGAGAATCTGTTGCAAATTTGGTGTTGCTACCTTGAAAGTGTCACAAATGCCAGGATTGTTATGCATTTGCTGTGACAAAACTTTTAATTCAACAGTAATCTGCTTAATTTTACAGGTACTCTGATGGCTGATCATTGATGTTTGATATCCAACTGGTGGTTCAAATCTGAGAGCGACAGGTGTTTCACAGTTACTGTTGACAGCCTTGTTGTTACACCAGCTGGCACCGAATGTGTTGACTTGGAATTAATTTATCTTTTTTACCAAATACAGCATCACTGTTGCTTGAAAATTGCCCTAAATAATAAACCTGTGACCATTTTCTCAATTCTTCATTTGTTCTTCTGTTCTGCTACAAACCATTTATGTCGCTAACACAGTGGCGGTGGGCTGAAAGCTTTTCAAAGCACTTCAAAACTGTCAGGAGTGTTGCAGTAAAATTACTTATTGCCCTACTGTGCATGCGCTTTGCATTTTGGGGACTTGGCTATGTAGTTTACCTGAAGGACATGCAGTCTGTACCAGGATATGTTGTTGGATGTGCTTTTTCTCAGTACACAATGGAGAAGTGGCTCGTGTCAGGAGTGCTATGATTTTCAAGTTCCTACATACAGTATTTATAGCCATCAAGGTCTATCCTCTTTTTGAAAGCTATTTGCCTGCCTCACAGCAAAACTAGTGCTACATGAGTTAAATGGACATCCATTTCAGAAAATGTGGATTTTGTAGTACACAGCAAACACAAAATGTAATTTGAGTGGAGTTTAGATTTTTCACCCTTTTGTCACACTCAGTGAGCCATTTTTTTTGTTTTTTAAATAGGCCATATCTACTATACCGTCGCAATTAATTTTCATATATCTGGAGTTTATACCAGCCAAATTTCAAGCGAATCCAATGAGTTTGAAAGAGTACATAATTTTTTTTTTTAAATGCAAAACTTTCAAAATAGCTGACTTCCTGTTGAGTGGAGCAGATATAAGCCAGTGTGAAATATGTCTGTCATGGTGATGACAGTGTCCCCACCAAAAACCATGAAGATCGAACAAACTTTGTGACAACTACAGAAATAAACACATTCAAAAATCTAAACATTGCTTGCATTCGGGGACGCTATGGAGCTCCTCAATCATGCCAAAACCCACACACAATGTACATTTTTGATTTTTCACAAGTATGAGGCCTGAGCCAAAGATGCATGTGTCACTGGAGGAACAGACCCTCAGGCCCTCAGCCTGCACCTCGGGTTCTTGGGCCCTAATAGTAGTCCTTACGGTTGCAATGTGGATTCAATCAGGTCCTTGCACCACAACAATGAACTGCTATAATTCCTAAATGGTTAAAATAATATTTTTGTTAAATGCCTTGAATTAAAGCCAAACAAAACCCAAAAAGTAAATTCCTTTATACTGATAGATAATATCCATATCAGACGTGTTTGAGTGTTCACTTGTTCATATTTGTACCTGTATACTGTGTACAGATTTTATTTTAAAAGGAAAACAGTGTTCCTGTGCACCGCCATCTTCCTCTCTCCAAGGTTCAAATATCACATTCTGAGGACAAATCGTGATGTCACCGACTCCAAACCACTGAGCTCTCCGTAAAAATCTGGAGCGTTCATAGCCTATTCCCTGCTGTTGAGACGAGTGAAGCCAGCTGGCTGCCATCTTACCACTCAAATCGCGTGTATTTGGGTTCTGTGTTAAACTGTCATGTCCGATCAAATTTGCCCCAAGAAAAGTGTCTCCTGACTTTTTTCCTTTCATTACCTCTTCTTATTTTCTCAACTTTACCCACATTCCTTACATATCTTTATAGCACTCCCCTTCACTGTTATTGTTCGTTTTTTTTTTTCCTTTTCCAGTTCAGTCTCTGATCATTTTTTTGAACGGCTCTTTTACTACTATAATTATTTTTACAGAGATTATTTCAGTTTTTCTTTGTACAGGAAATCATATATTGGACGCCATCCGGGAAATAAGCCATTGACCGGGAAATATGACCAACCCTGATTTAAGAGTACTTATCAATATACTTGGACTCAATTTAAACTAAAATCATGTTAAAACAGACAATCATGCCCATTTTGTCAATTTGTGCAAGTAGGTGTGACGTGTGTAGATGATCGACACTGTCATTTGTGCTTAGCCTGAGGTAAATGAAAATAATTGCTGACCAAACTAGAACAACAACATCTCTTTTTATTTGCATCCTTCACTGCCATTTCTGCCTAAGGCTATGGTCCTTCTGTCATTTAGGCTACTGAGGCTAATTTACTCAGTTCATTTTTCTTTTTGAGTTTGATCTGTTGAGCTTGAGTTCTCACATTCAATATCAAACATGTCTAGACTTTGGCTTTGATCTAGTCTGGGACATTTCCATCAAAAATCTGACACAGTCACAGTGTTCATTCCAGATATCACTGTCAGATTTTCAACAAAAACAGACAAAATGATGAGACCGTTTTTTTTTTTCTTTTGCTCTTGCAAACCATCATAAAATGCTGTAGGTGGGTCCACGCAAATGGCACTGCACACACGTGTAAAAATGATCACACACTATCAATACTCACAGGTGAAATGTCCGTCCACAACCTTTGACTTGACAGTTTGTACAGTTCACTGCTGCACATGCAGGCATTTTTCTTGTAATTTTTCTCACCAACTACATCAATAACTTGACCAGTTTTGTTTAGCTTCCAGTAGCCTAAATGACCTTTCTGTTCAACGATGTGAGTGGTAAGATGGCGGTCAGATGGTGTCACTCTGACGAGCCTCTGAGCTTTCCAGATTTTTACATAGAGATCAGCGCTCCAAACATGATTTACTGAGGCTAGTGGAGCTCTTGGACACATTGCTTCTAAATTGTTGTTAACAACCCTAAAGATGCCAAGTGTCAAGCATTTGGGTGTAAAATAGACCTGATCATTGATCATTTTATGTGACATGCTTTTGTTTTTATTCATGGAGAAAAGAGATCTTTTTAGACGGCAAGAATCACACTGCGATGGCAACAGGATTGTTTACTAGTATCTGTGTCAGTACTGAACACGCGTTATCTAGCCAAGTAGATTTAAGAAGAAGCCTTTATTTGTTTCACAAACACTCAAGCACCGACTGACTCACACAGTGAAATTTCTCCTCTGCATTTAACCCATCTGAAGCAGTGAACACACACAAGTGAGCAATGAGCACACACACATACCCACAGCAGTGGTCAGCTATGCTACAGCGCCCAGGGAGCAGTTGGGGGTAAGGTGCCTTGCTGAGGGGCACCTCAGCCCAACCTCAGGCCATGGCTCCTATATACCTAACCACATGTCTTTGAACTGTGGGGGAAACTAGAGCACCCGGAAGAAACCCACACAGACACAGGGAGATCATGCAAACTCCACACAGAAAGGCCCCTGTCAGTCACTGGGCTCAAACCCAGGACCTTCTTGCTGTGAGGAGACAGTGATAACCACTGTGCCACCCTAAACGTTGAAATGTCAAAAAAGATAAATAAAAAATTAGGAACCCGTAACATCACCTTGTTAACATGCATACCAAGTTTCAAATCTGGATCATGAATAGTTTTGGATATATGCTCTGGAAATGAACATTGCTCTTAGAAACTAAGTCAAAATATATTTTTATGTAAATTTTGAAAAATACTTTTTTCAAAAATCCAAAATAGCAAAAGGCACCAGTTCACATGTTGCTTGATATATATACAAAATTTCATGAAGATATCTTCAGTAGTTTTAAAGATATGGCCCAGAAACGAAAATGTGACCGGACGGACAGCCCGCCGGACAGAACCCATTTCTATATCCCCCGCCAAAATTCATTTGGGCAGGCAATCAAAAAAATAACCAAAAATACTGGTTGAATTTTTTGGGGGTTGCAGTTCTCATCACCTGAAAACCACTGGCTGCTACTGAGGATGGCCCCACATGAAGAGCCCGGAGATCAGTGAGGTCACTCATGGTGCTTATGGTTTGTCTCTTGAGGTCTTGGCCTGTCCAGTGTTTTTGTTAGCTCAGATGAGAAAGTAGCCAGAATGTACAGCCCACAGCCCACTCTACGATTGACGCACTGCATTATTTAAAATGTGTGTCCATTTTTTGTGAGGCAAATAGTAAACAGAAGCTAACTGCAGCTAGGAACTAAAGTTGTGAGTGACTTTACAGCAGTTTCTGGAGGCTGTTTTGGGGATCAGCGCAGGGTCTTCAAGGTTCTGTTGTGGCCTCAATCTTCAGTGAGTGTGAAAGAGTTATGGCTCAGTGGTGAGAGCACTGGTTTAGTAAACCAGGGGTTGTGAGTTCAATTCTCACTGGGGCCTGTAAAGAGTTAGTGAAACTGTCTCTGAATTTTACTTTTGTTGGCTAGGACGCTACCAGTTTTAGTATCGGGTGTAAACAAACCACAGCTGATGGATTCTCAATCCTCCCTGCCCTTCTCTTTCAGTAAACGATACGTTTTTTTTTTTAATTATTAAAACAGAGAAAATGCAGTGAGAAGGTACATTCCAACATCCATGTTGGTAAACCTCGGCCAAAAATGGACATCGTCACTCCAATAATTTCGAGCAATTTTGCACACATCATAACCATAAATAAGCTAACATCTATCTGTATCTATCCTTTGCTTCTCTCTGACTTAGATTATCCAAGCAATCTGGTAGTACAGCTTTTCTAGTGGTAGCTTTCTTCGAACTGCAGACATCTGACATCTTCAATATTGCTTGCCTTCAGTATGTAACCAAAGTTCGCTTGTCCCCCAGGATAAGGGCAGTAACGGTTGCTAATGTAAGTGTGACATCAGTGCAAGGGGTTTGTTCCAAATTTTGACAATGTGGCACAAAGTTATAGAAGGGAACTTCTTTATAATCTCACTATCTGGTGTGACCCAGATGAGGATGGGTTCTCTTTTGAGTCTGCTTGCTCGGCTATTGGCTCCAAATCATCCTCAAACAAAAAAACAAAGATTGAGGATGAATTTGAAGAGCTTTTGTGTCTTTTTCAAAAGAATCGGTGTCAAAATTCACGCCACTGAGGAGAATATTATAGAGTCCGTGTGGAAACAAAAGAAGGTCCTGGTGCAAATAACGTCAAGCGTGCAGCGCCACCAAGCTGTAAATCGCTGCAATCTAATAATGGCAGGCAAGCTTTTAGTGATTTTTGGAACAGGATTCAGATGCAAAAAAGCATTTTTTGAACCAATTTTTTATTTATTTGCCAACTTTACAGTGTATTTGAGCACAGCACACACAGAAAACCAGGTATTTTCTGATGTACCTTTCATGAAACAAGCACTTTCAGAACGATGCAGCCAAGAGAAATCCATGTCGCCAGCAGTTCAGGTCGACCATTGAAGGCATCCATTAAATTAGCTAAATCAATTTTCTGATATTTACCTAAAAGCTAAAAACACAGAAAACAGCTACAACTTAGGAAATGAAGATAAAATATGACAGAACTACAGACAAAAAGATCGGAACTTCAGCAAATGGATGCGTGAATTTTTCGACGAGCATCCTGTCTGTCAGTGTTAGCTAACGCTACTTATGTCATCTGCTGCACTAGTATATTTTGCCTGAGAAAGTTTCTCAACTAAAGACAAAATAAACAAAAGAACCATGACTTACCTCTGTCTACTTTGCTAAGGCATCGTGTTTAGCAGCTAGTTACAACTTCGTACGACACAAATCCTCATAAAATATAAAGTATGACGGACTGATAGAAAACAGTGGCGCCAATTTCTTGAGCTGAAGTCCATTAACGTTAACATTAAACGTATGATGATGCTGTGTGATGTCACGCATTCTCGCAGCGCATGCGCATTCAATGATAATTCCAATGAAAATGTTTTTTTTTAAATTGATGGGTGTAATTCACTTTAGCTTATTTTTTGTTGTCTAAATCATTACTGATGAACTCTCATATTGATGGTGCTTTTAGAATAGATGAAAATGAATAAAAGTATTATATTATAATAAACACTGAAGCAGAGGGAGCTCAGCTCCTGCTGGCTGTACTGCCGAGGCGAGGAGGCGGAACTGAGCTCCGGAGGGCTCCGCCCAATTTAATCTCTGGGTTCGGAACCTGAAAAGTCGGTCCCCTTCCGGATAGCCATTTTGTTTTTTCTTTTTTTCCTGGTGTGAACCGTGACGACATCAGAGGGCGTGTTTTTAGTTTAGGACAAGTTTCTACATCTTCTTATGATTACTAGTTGGTCTGTGCTCGTATTTTGGAAGAAAGCAAATATCTGCTATGTCTGCAAGTCTTATGAAGACAAGAAGGCTCAGGCACCAAAGCGCAGCATGTGGAGAAAATGTAGCTGGCTCCGCATGTTGCTGGTGTTTTCGTTCTGCTCGCACGGCTTTCTGACCACCAGGGAAGAAATAACAGAACAAAGCTTGCGGGCAAGCAATGCGATCCACCATCTCCGGACTACTGTTTACTTCTGCTGTACACTGTGCAATGCCTTCTGTCGATGATGCTTTCTTGATGACAAATTTCTGTTGAAAACTCATGGAGACCAAGGGCATCACTAGGCCTTTTTTAAAAATCAGCTGTGCCCCAGTAAGAAAATGTTGAAAGATTTTCGTAACAAACTAGTTTCTTTGGCAGATCATTTATCTACTGTAAGTTGTAGGACAGAGTGTGTTTCAAACTTCTATCGCCTCTTCTTTCTAACTAATTTTCTGATTGGTCTGGGAGATTCTCACTGTAAACATAGCGTGCGTGCGGCGTGCCATGAGTCCATTTAGCCTACTGGAGAGATGAGTCTACTCTTTGGATGAGTCAGAGAACGGGCTCTGGATGAGTTAAGGTAGCGCGAAGTTTTTGCAACAAAACTAAGCAAATCATATTCTAACAAACCCATTAAACTACATTGAATTAAACGATATTAAATTACTTTTCCAGATGGATATCAGACAATTCTTCTCACGAAGCAGAGACAGGGGCAGGGAAACAGTGACAGATGAGGAGGAGGGTGAGAGAGGTAAGATTAAGGTTGTAGGCTATGTGCTAGTCAGTCATAACTAACCAGCTAAGTTCGTAAATCGTGAGAGTTGAGGTGACATGTTTAGCATCAGCATGCATTAAAAGCCCAAATGCCAACAATAATTTTTTTGGGGGACTGGGATGTGTTTTCCGTCTCATTGACCTATTCCTCGCATAACTTCATCCACGAGAGCATGAGAATTATCCACTTTGCATAGGTTGGGGACAGGAACGTTAAGGTGCATTGTGCGGGGGGGGAATTTTGTGTGTGTGTTGGGGGGGTGCAGTGACCCAGTAAAGCTTAATTCCTAGTGATGCCCCTGATCGAGACCCTTGCTCATGCCAAGGTTCCCAGAAGCCTGACCTAAACCCGTTCAAGAACACGTTCCCTGGTGGTCGGAAAGCCGTGCAAGCAGAGCGAAAATAACAGCAACATGCGGAGCCAGCTACATTTTCTCCACATGCTGCACTTTGGTCCCTGAGCCCACTTGTCTTCATAAGACTTCAAACACATCCTGCAACTTGCACTCCAGCACACAACGTCAGGGGAGGGGAAAGAAGGAAGGAAGGCGATAGATAGATAGATAGATAGATAGATAGATAGAAAAGCCACCAGCTCTATTTTTGACTCTGTCAGGGTCATGGGAAAGAAGAGAGAGCAGGAACGCATTCCCCTACTTTCAGAAATTATGCAGTCGATATTCCCGCATTTGAGGAATTCGCAAAGGTCTGCACAACCCCAGTGAAATTCCCTCCATCCACAGTGCATCCTTAACAACCATTTTCTGTTCAAAACTCATGGAAACCCTAGCTGGGCACTTAGAATAAAAGAAGCCTGAACAAAACCTGTTTCTTACTGCTCAGAAACACAGCAATATACAGAACCAGAGAAATTTTTTCCACATGTTACCCTTAAGAGCATAACCCTTCCAGCTCCTCAAAGATTTAAAGCAGCTAGTAGCTCTTGATATTAAACATCTGAACACAAAGAAAAACTTCAGAAAAACATACAGCTCTATCTTTGACTCCCACAGAATTAGGCAAAAGGAGAGAGCGTGAACACAGTCCCCCACTACCAGAAATTATGCAGTTGAGATTCCTGCATTTGAAGAATTTACAAAGGTCAGCACAGCCTGAGTACAATGGCTGGGCCTCACTTTGGGCAAACCACCTTCTTGATCATGGTGTTGCTCCTGCCAAGTAAGTATGAGCTTCTTTGCCTGGCTGAGATGTAACCCTGCAAGGGTGTAGGCTGCTCCATGAGGGTGGGCAAAGCATCTGAACAGGGTTTTGCATAATTTTTGGCCCCTCCTCTTCCAAGTCAGCACAAGACACTGGTGGTGATTTCATGTGCGCTCCCTCTACTGGTCAGACAAGATATGGACCCGACAAGACTTTGCACCGACCGGCACGTAGCCCTTTTCCACCAACAGGGAACGGGTTCCGTTCTGATTCACGCACCAAAGTTTGATCCGTTCAGAGCATTTTGGTCAAAAATCCATTGGTTCGGACAGTGGTTAAATTGGCTTTTGTAAGGAGGGGGAGCTCTTCTTCACTCACAGTGGTCAATATCTCTCAAAACATTTTTATTTATCGCACCATCAGTTTAATACATATTTTATCAGCTTATGGCCTAGTTATTTATATCTCACATCAATGCACATATTGGTAACTTATTAAGCCTATGTTTCACCATCAATCTACACTGTAATTTGTAAAACCTATTCACAATATACACCACCAATTCACATATTAGCAATAGTTCTTTACATCTCACACCATAAATCTACATCAATCAAATCAATTGTTTGCTACACTTAATTACATGTCACAACATCAAACCACATATCAGCAATAGCCAGTCATTACAATTTAATTTACAACTTTCCAAATAAGACTTAGATCAAGTTTCTCCTGCCTTTCCTGTCTCTGTCTACATGCTCCTGGGGAGACTCCCAGAGCGTCCGGGAGACTAGGGATGTCTGAATTGTTTAATTTTGTTATTTAGTCTAGTCTTAGTACCCCACAGCAACCTCATAACTTTAGCCAACCAAAGCAACATTGGATTGGGGGTCAAGCACGCGAGCCAATGGAAAAATCCAGGCTGCCAGTTCTCACTATCAGGAGGGAGGTTTGCTAATGCTCCATGCGCAAAGATAGGTTAGTGGGCGTCCATTAAATTAGCTAACTCAACTTTCTGATATTTACCTAAAAGCTAAAAACACAGAAAACTTTTTTTTTTTGTCTGACTTTTACTAGACTTAGAAATAGAATATTATTAGAAGAACATCATCAGAGGGTCTACCATTGGCAATTCATAATAGTCATAATTGACATTAACATTGACTTTAGGCATATTAAAGTTTGGTCTATAGTCACTGGATTTATCTAGATCTGTTACTATTAATAAGATTTAATTGACACAAGATGTGGTTATTCATACACACACTTTATATACATATGCTCAAGGGCACTTCCGCCCAACACCACCCCATGTTAACCAAACTACATGTCTTTGAACTGTGGGGTTAACCAGAGCTGCCACAGGAAGAACACGCAAACTCCACACAGAAAGGCCCCCACCAGCCGCTGGGCTCAAACCCAGAACCTTCTTGCTGTGAGGCGACAGTGCGAACCACTCCATCCCCCTGCTGCACAAGTTAATAAATTGTTAAAGTCTCCCCGTCGGGGAATTGAACCCCGGTCTTCCGCGTGACAGGCAGAGATACTGTCCACTATACTAACGAGGATGACGCAACAGCCCTCATTTATCAATAAAAAATGTGGTATGGAAAGCACTTACTGCTGGGGTCAACAGCGTTCCTGTCAATAATCAAACTCCAGCTGATGTTTTCATATTTAATTTATAGGCCTACATCCGTGATATTGGACAGATCACACAGCACTCAACTGTTCCTTTTCAAAATTCAACACCCCCCATCCCGCTTGCTTATCTATCTATCTATCTATCTATCTTTCTTTCAAAAAAGCTCGTTGGTCAGACATTTCTCTGCCTGTGTGCAATGGCTAATAAAGCTGTAAAGGTGTAAGAGATTGGCCCAGGCCACCTTACCCTCTACCAGCTTCCTGCACCTCCAATCCAGTGTCACTAACCTGATCCAGTGTTAAGTGCAGCTCAGGTTTCTCTTCATTGACGCATAAATCTTTCGCCTTTTATTAAAGATTTCCGTGGAGAGAAATGTTAATGAGTTCAGTATATTTTTGCAGGCTTTGCTCTGGCGGAGCTGAACGTTTTTAGTCAACAAATGTTAGAACTATTGATCTTTTTGCATTAAAGCATCTCCCACACGCCCCACAAGGCGATGTCTCTCTTCAAAAGGATCCAGCTGTTGGGGGCGGAGTTTAGCTGTGTTTACCTTTCGGGATTTTAATATATGGAAGTGGTATATTTAAAGCCATTAGCTGCAGTAAGTTATCATTTTTCCGCGTTTTGACCAGGCTCAAGTGTAGTATTTATTCTAATCAATTTAATATCTGATTTGTTCTTTAAACGGGAGCGTTATATCAAGCAGATTTTTTAGAGCTGGGAGAGGGATTTGCTCTTTCGGCTCCATATACCCACCTGATGTTGCAGTACCTCTATCTTTGTTTTAGGAAAAGTTTTTTTTCCCTTATTTAACACACTCTTTAAATGAAGTTGATAAATGTTTTTTTTTAGAGTAGAGAATAAAAATAGGAATTTGGTTCTTTTATTCTATATGCTCATGTGGTATTATCAGGGCTTTGAACCAGAATTTTTTTTCCTATTGGTTCGTTCCGAACAGAAACGGAATTTTAACGTTTCCGGTTTTGGGTTCCACCATTAAATAGACGTTCCCGAACCGGTTAGAACAAAAAAAAAATTCGTTCCCGGAACGGTTAATTACGTTTCCTGTCAGCTGTTTAACAAATGGCTATAAAATTATGTCTCTGTCTCATCCAGCTTAAGCCAAATGTAGGCTAATTCTATTACAACCTTCATTAAATAAGACAAGAAATAATTCAAAACACTTATTATTTCAAATGTTGGCGATTTGGATTCTCAGTATGCCTTCCCATCTACACAAACAGAAAAAGTGCCAAAAATGAAAGATAATTCGTTTAGTGTGTTACCAAAGGCTAGTCAGGCCCTATAGAGGGCTTTCCACAAGCGCCGCCTGCCGGCCATACAGCCGGCACACAATTAAGTCCAGCCGGCTACTTTAATGACTATTATTTTTGTAGCCCACAGGTTCTAAATATTAATTTAAATAAAATTAAATGTTTATCTAACGGACTTACAATGTCAAACTGAACCGCACTCATTTAAGTTGTGATTCGCGCTGTTTGTACCGATAATAACCACAAATTCCCCGCAGACTTCGCGGCCCCGACATGCGGTGTGCGCGTGCGCGCACTCGGCGGAGGCAGTAGTGTGCGCGCGCGCACTTGGCGGAGTTTATTTTGTGTATTTTGTGTTTGAGAGCAGCATGAGACCTCAGCATGCTCTACTCCGGGCTCGCGCTAGGCATGGCAAGTCAGGTTGGCTGAGTGGTCTAAGACGCTGCGTTCAAGTTGTAGTTTCCTCTCGAGGCGTGTGTTTGAATCCCACTTCTGACATTTGCTGTAGGGGGTTATTGAGGGGCCTCTTGGTGTGGCTTTGCAAAAGAAAAAAAAGTGATCAAAGAAATTTTTTTGTCGCACTTGAATTTCAGAGCCTCCTGTAGTCATGGCTGAGTGGTGAAGGCAACAGACTTGAAATCCGTTGGGGTTTCCTTGTGCAGGTTCGAATCCTGCTGGCTACGTGCGGTGTGAAATTTGGGGCTTGTCGAGTGCTGAAATCTCAGGTGAATCTTTTTGTAGAAATAAAAAGTTCCCACTGATTTCCTAAATATGTCAAAAATGCAGGATTGCTAAGAAGAGATAGATTTAAACGCCAATGTCTCAATAAAGGGTCATAGTAAAGAGGCAGGCGTTCTATGGATTTTGATGAGTGGTCTGAGAGAAGGCATGTGTTAATGGAGCAGGCTCCGGTTCTGTCAAGGGCCGATCTAGAGATGAAAATATAATCAATTCTAGAAAAAGAATGATGGGGATGTGAGGAAAAATGTGAAATCTTTCTCTCATGGATTAGTGACTCTCCATGTGTCAAATAACCTGAGGTCTGACCAAAGCTCTATTGTTGCTTTTGCCATTTTTGATGACAAAATATTATTTCCAGATATTATTTGTCAAGATATTATTTGTTTATTGGTGACCTTGTTAAAATAATAAAGAAAAAAATATTTCTTTCTTTGACCGACCTAACTTTTCCCCATTTCCTGGTTTTCTCCATGCTCAACAAGCAGCTGGACTGTTAGTCTGCAGTAATTCTTTCCCCTACTTTTTCATTAGACAGATCACACAACACTCAGCTGTTCCTTTTCAAAATTCAACAATCCCCACTCCCTTACTTACTTACTTACTGACAGCTGAATCTCATCTCATTATCTCTAGCCGCTTTATCCTGTTCTACAGGGTCGCAGGCAAGCTGGAGCCTATCCCAGCTGACTATGGGCGAAAGGTGGGGTACACCCTGGACAAGTCACCAGGTCATCACAGGGCTGACACATAGACACAAACAACCATTCACACTCACAGTTAATATAGAGTCACCACTTAACCTGTATGTCTTTGGACTGTGGGGGAAACCCACATGGACACAGGGAGAACATGCAAACTCCGCACAGAAAAGCCCTCGCCAGCCACAGGGCTCGAGCCCAGACCTTCTTGTTGTGAGGCAACAGCACTAACCACTACACCACCTTGCTACCCACCAGCTGAATCCTTTTGAAAAAAAGACATCGTCTTGGGGGCATGTGTGGGGGTCCATGCAAAAAGCTCAATATTTCTAATATTTGACCACCAAAAATGTTATCTATCTATCTATCTATCTATCAAAAATGATCATTGGTCAGACATTTCCCTGCCTGTTTGCAATGGATAATAAAGCTGTAAAGGTGTAAGAGATTGGTCAAGGCCAAATTACCCTATACCAGCTTTCTGGACCTCCAATACAGTTTCACTGACTAACCTGATCCATTGTTAAAGGTAGCTCAGGTTTCTCTTCATTAACATATAAAGCTTTTGTGGTTTACTAAAGATTGCTGGAGAAAGGCATATTAGTAAGTTCAACTGTGTGTTTTTTTTTTTTGCAGGTTCTGCTCTGGCTGAGTTATATGTTTTTGGTGATCAAATATTAGAAATATCAAGTTTCTTACAAAGAATTTCCTCCAACCATTTGGTGCACCCCTGAGATAATATCTCTCTTCAGAAGGATTGCTGTGTTTACCTTTCTGGATTTTAATATTTGGAAGTGGTACATTTAAAGCTGTTAACTGCAGCCAGTTATTGCTTCTCTGTCTTTTGGTTAAAATCAAGTGTAGTATCTGTTCTTATCAGTTATGTAGTATCTTATCTCATGTTGTATCTGATATGTTTTTTAAATGAGAATGTTATATTAAACAGATTTTTAGAACATGGAGCTTGAATAGGGGCTTGCTCTTTCTGCTCCATGCATCAACCTGGTATTGCAGTACCTCCAGGAATGGTGCTTTTCTTGAAAAAAAAAAAAATCCTATGTCACTTTCGTGTTTGATGTGTTTTCTGAATGATGATGATTACAGCTGTATCCTTTTGAAAAGAGACATCATTTTAGGAGTGCGTGGGAAATAATTACTGCAGGCTAATGGTCCAGCTGCTTGTTGAGCATGGAGAAAAGTTTTGGAGCTATACCAAAAGCTTGATATTTCTCATCTTTGACCACCAAAAATGTTCAGCTCCCCCAGAGCAAAGCCTGTAAAAATAAGTTGATCTCATTAACATTCCTCTCCACAGAAATCTTTAGTAAAAGGCGAAAGATTTATGTGTCAATGAAGAGAAACCTGAGCTACACTTAACACTGGGTCAGGCTAGTGGCACTGTACAGAGTATTTTCACGTGACGTCATCAAACCGAAAGTCGGCCATATTAGAGGCATTGGACACATGAACAGCAAAGCAAGCTTTGTGAATTTTTCGATAAACAAACCAAATAATGGTGAATTACTGCACAGTTTTGGGTTGCCACAATCACTCAGATCTTGAGAAACATCTGCACTTCTACCGATTACCTAAAATAATCAAAACTCAGGGAGAGGAAACCAGAAAATTGTCAGAGGAGCGTCATCATGTCTGGCTTTCCAAACTAAACCAGGATCTGACCGACAAAAATCCGCACAACATAGTGTGTTCAGTTCACTTTGTATCAGGTCTGAGTTTTTTTTTTTTAAAGTTTTAATCAATGTCTTAAAATTAAGCATGACACCATATTTCTACTGTCTAGCCATGATGGTGCTTCTGTATGTTCTCTTGAGAGTAAGCTAAAGTTAAAAATCACAATCAGCCATCTGCTGTCAGCTGAGGTAGGCCCACAGGGGATGTGCACGCATGACCTACAGTATATCACTGTACATGTAATGTACACAGTACACACCTTTGTTTTCACCAGACATTTGTCACCAAATTTCCATGCTTTTCATTCCCTGACCCAGCCACAGCACATCTGGTTATAGGCTTCTAGTCCCTTGAAACACTTCAGATCCTCAGCAGTATATGGACTTGGCAAATAAATTAAATAGCTGATGATGTCTGGGTATATTACAGCGGGCAGCAATGCATTGTCTTCACTCAGTTTCTCTCCCATTTCATATTTTTCCAGGCTGTTGATTAACTGCAGTTTCCCCAGATAGTAGGCTCTTACACTGGGCTCTAGGCCTTCTACATGCTTTCTAGCAGCTTCTGTCTTCTTATTGCAAGTTTCTTTAACCAATACCATTACAAAAAAATGTGATTTTTTTTTTCTGGATGAAATGCAAGCACTGTTTATGGAAATCAAAACCACCAACATGGCACACATCCAGAACTTTTGTGTTTTGGTGATGTTGGTGAAAACACTTGGAGGTCCAGAAAGCTGGTATAGGGTCAGGTGGCCTGGGCCAATCTCTTGCACCTTTACAGCTTTCTTAGCCATTGCAAACAGGCAGAGAAATAAATAAGCCAATAAGTAAATAAAAAGAAAAAGAAGATAGGTGGTGTTGTGTGATCTCTCTCATGAAAAAGTAAAAGAATTACTGTAGACTCACAGTCCAGTTGCTTGTTAAGCAGGGAGAGAGCCAGGAAATGAGGAGTCAGACCAGGTCAAGCAAAAAAAAAAAAATATATATATATCTTTCTCTTTTAAACAAAGTAACTATTTCTAGAGCTACTATAATGTCATACAGCCATATAGAATAAAAGAAACAAACCACAATTCTAACTCCATATTTTTAAACACTTATTTATTATTATTTAGAAAACACAAAATTAACTTAAAGGAAAAAAAAGGTAACTCATCTTTTTTTAGTTTTTAAATATAGGCACCATCCCTGGAGATACTGCAATACCAGGCTGATGCATGGAGCAGAAAGAGCAAGCTCTTATTCCAGCTCCCTGTTCTAAAAATCTGTTTAATATAACGTTCTCATCTAGAGAACATATCAGATATTAAACTGATAAGAACAGATACTACACTTGATCTTAGCCAAAAGGCCGAGAAGCGATAACTTACTGTAGTGAACAGCTTTAAATAAACCACTTCCAAATATTAAACTCCAGGAAGGTAAACACTACTAGACTCCGCCCCCAACAGCTGGATCCTTTTGAAGAGAGACATCGCCTTGGGGGTCACAATATTCTGCTCCGTTGTGTTCCACCAAAAGAGATCCATCATCTCTCCAAAGCCCAGACTTTTAAAATTTGAAGTTTAGAACTGTAGTAATTAATTAATTTAATAATAATAATAATAATAATAATAATAAATTCATTTGATAAATTGCAAATCTTGCATGTGATTATTAACTCATTCTACCAATTTGCAAATGTGTTTTATTGGCTGTCGGGAGGGTGTATGTTCCTTTCCCTCATAAACGGCAGTGAAACCCATCCGGAGCCTTAAACCCTGCGTTCCATGAGGCTGCAGGGGGAGGCGCTCTCTTCTGGGGGAGCTGCAACTAGTTTAGAATGCGAGTTTAAGCTGAGATGTGATTGGTCTAACGGTAAAACAGCACGAGCGCTCGAGAACTTTTTTGATACGTTGAAAGGTTACAATTTTACTCAGCAACAGAGTGTATCTGAATTCTGATTGGTTGTTGTATCTGAATTCTGATTGGTTGTTGTTATATTATTGCCCTTCTGTTCTTCATGTCGTAAGGTCAAGGAGCCTCTAAACCGATAATATTTAGGATTGTGATATTTAAATGACAATGGTTTTCACCCACCACATTTATCAATGCCTAATCATTCTTACGCTGTGATTGGCAAGATACGAACGTGTCATGAATCACACGTGAACCCTGTCATACAGTGATTCCTACCCTTTCAATTGATAAATGAGGGCTGTTGTGTCATCCTCGTTAGTATAGTGGACAGTATCTCCGCCTGTCACGCGGAAGCCCGGCGTTCGATTCCCCGACGGGGAGACTTTAAAAATTTATTAACTTGTGCAGCAGGGGGATGGAGTGGTTTGCACTGTCGAACCACAGCAAGAAGGTTCTAATATTTCTGAAGTCACAGAAAAATGTTAACTCACCGAGTGAGAGCCACAGACACATGAATATAACAGTGAACATGACGAATGGTCTCAGCTGAATGAGAATATTCTTTCTGTGCTCTGATATATTAAGATCATAAAGGTTCCTGAAGCTCCGCCCCACAGCATCACATGACAGTGTCACCAATGTTATTGACTGATTGATGATTCTTACTGAATAATCCTGGCTTTACATTCAGCCTCACACATGGAACCTGATTTTAGCACATTGTAAGCAAATGCAAACTGGAAGCAGGAACAGCTAATAGTCACAACTATGCAGTGCAAATAATTTAATTTTAAAACTAATTATTATTCAATAATTACATCAGGATTTTATTTTTAAAATCAGGTTTCTGGTAGACAGTTGTGGTGAACCTTTGGCAATGTTGCCGCAAATTTGTGGCAAGGTCGTATTTTCACATGCAAATTAATTTTGTGGCAAACCTCTGGTGCACTTGTGGCTAACTTTGTGGAAAACTTACAGTTCTTTGCATAACAAAAGGGAACGTTCTTTAAACGTTAGGTTTTGGTTTGGTTCTAACCTAACCTTTATGCCGCTTTTCCACTACCAACGCGGCTGAGCCGTGCCGTGCTGAGTCGAGCTGAGTCGAGCTGAGCGGGGCTGTTGGAGTTGCATTTCGACTACAACCGCGCTGAACCGTGCTGGCTGGAAGTGGGTGGACACATTGGGTGGAGTTAGCGAAAGTGGGTGGACGTCAGGTGATGTCGTTTGGTGGCGCAAACAGTGACATCAGTGATCTTTTAAGCGGTAGTCTCACGACCCGGATAGTAAACAATAAACATGGAGGACATGGAGTCGTTAGTGTTGCTGGTCTTGGTGCTGTGGCTTGTTGTCACTGACAACGCCAACAGATACTGGCAAGAGCGTATAGATGAGGCGAGACGCATAAGGCTTCATAATTCTCGTAATTCTCCTTCTTCCGGGTTTACGGTGTTTACAGAACTAAATAAACGTGCCGGAATAAGGCAGAATAAGTAAACTTATTGTAAGAACAATAGTGTGCTTTTTCTTTCATTGGTTCTTAATGTTCTGTTTTGGGGGATGCATTTTGCATTATTCAAAGACAGGTGAGAATGGTGACCTGGGATAGGGCAGCTTGCGCATTCCAGCCAAACGAGCTGTTACGCATTACAAAAGGTTACGCATCAGCAGATTCGTGCAATGAAAGTAAACATTTTACGGTACCATTTTACCATTAATGAAAGCCTACATCAAGCCCACCTTCTCAGATTTTTAAGTGCAACAACGCAAATTGTCAAGGAATAAAATATTTACAAAACAAGAAAGACATTCAAGACTCAAGATTTTTATTTGTCATATACACTATAACAGACACAGCGGTTTATTATTGGGTATAATGAAACTCTTATTTTGCAACTGCCCGACTAAACTACGCTTACATATACATGTACATATAAAATATGAAATATAAAATATAAAGTGCATATGGAATGCAAAATATAAAGGTAGAGTGAAAAATGAAGATAACATTTAAAAAAAAAGGAGAGGCAAGCAAACAATGTGCAAACATAGAGGTAGATGTACTGTGCAATGTCTTGTGCAAAATTGCTAATATAATCCGTGGTTCAAAGCCTGATGGAAATATAGAGGTAGATGGTGATTATAATCCGTGGTTCAAAAGCCTCGACATGATGCTGATGTCGAGGTTTTATTGGGCGTATTATTATTACATAATTACAAATAATGTAGGGCATAGTGGAAAATGATAACTATCTTGTCGGTTCAAATAGCCTTGTGATTACACTGTACCATATGTGTGCACCTTTTAATAAAAAATACACAAATTGTAAGAACTTCTCTGATGTCTTTCGTATTACACTATAAGGAAAGGGCATTTTATTTGATAGCAATAATAACTAAATAAACGTGCCGGAATAAGGCAGAATAAATAAACTTATTTTAAGGACAATAGTGTGCTTTTTCGTTCATTGGTTCTTATTGTTCTGTTTCGGGGGATGCATTTTGCATTATTCAAAGACAGGTGAGAATGGTGACTTGGGATAGGGCAGCTTGCGCATTCCGGCCAAACGAGCTGTTACGCATTACAAATTACAGATTACGCATTACAGATTCGTGCAATGAAAGTAAACATTTAACGGTACCATTTTACCATTAATGATAGCCAATCACATGTGGCCCCCATCACGCCCCACCTCCCATCCCCTCCAAGTTAACGTTAAATGTCACCACTGTGCCACAGTAGGTTACAGTACATTACAACCAAGATGACGCGCATCAGCAGAGAGAGTTCCCAGCAGATTCGTTCAATGAGAGCAAATGGAAAGTCAACACATGAGATAAGGCAAAGTTTGGCATGCAGGGGCATTAACGTTACACCGAGAGCTGTGATATATCACTACAAAGAGAGACCACCACGACGCTCAGCTCCCAGAAAACTGCAGAAGTAAGTATCCAACTCATTGAGGGAATGTAAAATAGTTTACATTACAGTACGTACGAAAACAATTGATTTTTTCTCTAATGTTTTTCCTTAATTTTCACAGCAATATCCTTGCTGCAATCGATGATCTGACAAAGGCCAACACCGAAATGAATGCCCGAGCCGTTCAGCAGAAAATCAAGGCAGATTTTGGTGTTGAAGTGAGCGAGACAAGTATACGCCGCGCCCGCAGACGGATGGGTTGGAAATTCTCCAAGAGCCGTTTCTGCCCAATGCTGAAGGAGCGCAACAGAGAGGCGAGGCTGCAGCAAGCTTCTGAGTGGAAGGCGTCAGGGGAGACATGGTACAATGCACTCTTCACCGACGAAACGACAGTTGCACTGGAGCACTTGGCAAGGCAAAGTTTCCACAGAAAGGGCCACTTTGTTTCAAAACCACGACCAAAACACCCATTGAAGCTGCATGCATGGGGAATGATTTCCAGGCTGGGGGCAGGTCCCTTGGTCATCTTTGATGGGATAATGGACAGAAACTACTTCGAGGAGACCATCACAAAAGAATTTGCAGGGCCATATGTCAGGAAAAATTTTGGGTCTGATCACCGCTTTTTCCAGGACAACGATCCAAGGCACACCGCAGCTGCAGCTTGCATGGCATCAGAGGGCATCAACTGGGTTAAAACTCCAGCACAGTCACCGGATTTGAATCCACTTGAATTGGTTTGGCACTCCATGAAGGACTATATCCGCAAAGAGGCAAAGCCATGTACAAAACAGGAGCTAGTCCAGGCCATATGTGTGTTCTGGGAGACGAAAGTGACCCTGGATTTCTGCAACAGACTTATAACGGGTTTATCAAACGTGATAGATCTGGTTATTATAGGAACAAGGGAGGGCATAGTGGGAAATGATAAGTGTCTCTTATCAGTTCAAATACAGTACTATACTGTTTTGTGATTACACTGTATGTGTGCACGTTTTAATAAAAATACACAAATGGCACGAACCTCTCTACTGTCTCTTATAGACCCATTTACTGTTTGTAATCAAAGCCGGCTGCGCGCGCACCCTGGCAACAGAAGCAGTCAGCTTCCCAACTGATTGTGGGACAGACTGGCCCACTTATCAATCATTTAAACGCGGATATATACTGTTCTCAGCATCAACATGAAATACAAATAAAAACAACAAAATAACCGGTCACTTTTTCATTCTTTGATTGCCGATTGAAAATAGGAAGAACGAATGATACACGGATTCAAACAATTAAGCTACCGTATACAGTACGGTACTTTCATCACAAGCATGTTGTTTAGCGTGCCCTATAAGGCCTACCGGTACTTCATGAAACAGTAATAAGTGGCTAAAAAAGTAACCTATAGAATTTACCCAATAAATCTGAGGTAACAATTTGCATTGACTTGTTTGGGGTGGATTTAATTCCATATATTGAGTATAAAATAACTGAAATAAAAAGCTATGAAATACTTAAATAAATTGGGTAAAATTGACCTCACATTTATGTATCTATTCAGCAGCTACTTTCTCACTGAAATTGGGTAAAATTATCTCTTGTTTGCTAGTAGGTAATACCTGATAATTACTAATCAAAGGTAATTAATATAACTTAGTAATCATTACTTATTCGGAGAAGGTAAGATGTACCCCCCCCCAAAAAAAAAGACTTTCAGATGGTTCATCATCTCAATGTTTTTAATCCATAAAATCATCATCAAAAAAAAAAAATAAAAACAGAATAAAGTGCAGTACAACAGCTTCACACAACATTTCAAGTAATGAACCTGTTTTATAACTCACTAGCTAACAGCTTCAAATGTTGTTTATGGACTGACCAAATCTGCAGTCCAGGTGCATTTATATAACAAATAACTGAACCACCTTGTTTATATGCAGCAAATGATGCACCAAATGATCAAAAAAAAAAAAAAAACACAAAATAAAGTGCAGTACAACAGCTTCACACAACATTTCAAGTAATGAACCTGTTTTACAGTATACCGTAGCTCACTAAACTACCATAACAGCCGGAGAGAGGAAGATGGCAGTCCGAGAGTTCCCTGGCTGACTGCAATAATTCCTAAATATTCCTTGGCTGACTGCAATAATCGAGTAAATTTTATCTGGTTTGCTTAGATTATATTTACCACTCTCCAAAATCACTCACTGAAAAAAGTAACCTATAGAATTTACCCAATAAATCTGAGGTAACAATTTGCATTGACTTGTTTGGGGTAGATTTAATTCCATATATTGAGTATAAAATAACTGAAATAAAAAGCTATGAAATACTTAAATAAATTGGGTAAAATTTACCTCGCATTGATGTATCTATTTAACAGCTACTTTCTCAGTGAAATTGGGTAAAATTATCTCTTGTTTGCTAGTAGGTAATACCTGATAATTACTAATCAAAGGTAATTAATATCACTTAGTAACCATTACTTATTCGGAGAAGGTAAGATGTAAACCCCCCCCCCCCCCCCCCCCCAAAAAAAAAAAAAGACTTTCAGATGGTTCATCATCTCAATGTTTTTAATCCATAAAATCATAAAAAACCATTTAAATATTTAATAGTTGTACATGAACCTAGAAATACTACATAAACTTTACTCTGAAAGTGTAGCGTTTTGCTCTTGCTGGAGCTGGATGGATTTAAACTGTCCCCAAAAGTAAACACCTTGAAGTTGAAGTTGCTTTCCTACCGTAAATGCATGTCATGACTTTATCATCCTAGAGGAGAAAAATGTGGCATCATGCATGGACCCTTGTGAAGAAATGCCAAGAATTACTGGTAGCACTGAGTTCCAGTTCATCTTGGTTTACTAGTGAGAAGTTGCCTGTCATAAATGTTTTTCATTTTTTGTATCTGTTAATTACAGTAAATATTTTATTCTTCATCTACAGTAGAATGGTTAGACACCTTCAGCTGTTCATTTTTAATTGATTATGTTGATTTTATTTCATTAATGTTTTAATGGCATTCTTAAAAGTGCACGAGTCTAGAGGACTGGTTTAAATGTTGAAATTGCACTGTTTCAGTGTGTAGGTTTGTAAGATTTTAATTGCATGTTTAAGAATTCTAACCGGTACACCTTTAATTTACTGTTAGTACCGTACAAATTCTAATGCAGTACAATACAATGCACTTTTACTATTAATGCAGTACTTGTAGATTATGTTTTTTTTTTCAATACCGGTACATACCGTAATCCTTACACCACTGCTCAAAGTTTAAGAGGCTGTTTCTGTCCTGACCCTCTCCCAGAAGTTGTTTTGAGCATGTTTGTGTGTGTTAAACATTCTTGAATATCTGAGTATTATATTTCTGTAATGAATGTTGAAACTCTGTTTCAGAGGGTTGTAAGTTTTTCACTGCATATTTGAAAAGCACTATATAGATCTGTACTGCATGTACAAAAGTATTGGGACACCTGTACAATCTAATGCAATTATTTCCAGTACCGGTACAACAGCTCTGCCAGCTTCTACGGTACTTTTGTTAAGCTTCTACAGTACATGCTCAGTTTTTATTTACATTGTCAGAAAGGTGATAATTTGACTTTATGTTTATTACTGAAGTTGTGGTGGATGGTGCTGGTCTACCATTATAGTGCTTTACCGGTATATTGACAGTGTTCCTAATATTTTGCCCCAATAGTGTGCCGTATATTGGATGCAGTGTATACTGTGTAATACTGTCTGTTTGTTCTTTTTATGTCAGTCATGCCAATGTTAAATTTATGGCTGCCCCATAAAGGACTGGGCAATTCAATCCACAATAGTAGTGGATTTACTTTGACGGTTCTTGTTTGTTAAACTGTTTAAAATGAAAAATAAACAGTTTAATTGCATTGTAATTTAGTTGTGTGATATGTGATAAAGATATATTAAATGCATAGAGTATTGGTTAAATTTATTTGGTAACATTTATCAAAAGAATAATGACAGTGATTACCTAACTTTAATGAGTAATGTAACGTGATGCAACCAAGTAAATTAAAATGTCAAGCACAAGAAAATAATTTAAATCTACTAAATTACTTAATAACAGCAAATACTACAGAAATATAAAAATTTACTTAAAATTTTGAGTAAAATGATGTTCCTGCCTATGAAAAACAAGTAGACTTTACTTAATTTGTTTAAATAAATATAATTGAAAACCTAATTGTAATTAAGTAAATGTTACTTAATATCTTCACAACTGTTTTATGGTAAGTACAATTTGCTTAATACTGGCAAGTGAGTGTTACTTGATATTGTAGCATTAAATTTTACTTAAATCATTTGCGTTCAAATACTTACAATATATTTAAGTAAATGTTATGAGTTATTTTTGTCAGTGTCCCTCACTATCATGAGGCATGCAGTGGAACCCCTGCGCTACCGAGGCGCAGCTACTGAAGAGTCCCTGCCGTTTCCCCTTCACATAAATCACCTGTCAGATCTGTTGAATTAATTTTTAATTATATTGACATTGCGCTGTAACCGATGAGTAATTTCATTTCTATTAGGATTTCTCAGTGTGGTTGGCAGCTGCAGCAATGTTGCGCTTCTTTCAGAAAACATATTCAAACTGGCTGTATGAGCGCATTAAAATCTTATGGCTTTTTAACTCCCGGTGAAAGTCCTCCGGGTTGAATTAACTCACTGAGGCTACATCCACACGACAACGGCAACGAGATGTTATTTAAAAATATATCGCGTCCAAATGGGCAATGATCAGTAAAATATCAGGTCCATATGGCAACGCAATGCTTGCTGAAAACGATGCAATACACATGCCACACCTCTAGGGGCGCTGTAAGACGGTCCCTTCGGAGACACCAGAACAATAGAAGAAGTAAGGACGCATGCGCATAAACTATTATGCGCGAGACTTCATATTAGCCACAAAGTCAGAAAAATCTGTTCGTAAAATTACATTATAATGACCAAATACAATGAAAAGTATTTTTCCAGTCTCACCTGTGAAAGGTAATCCCATGTGATCTCATTTGGACGGCAAACCTGTTGGTACAGTTAAACGCAGCTAATCTTTATTCTCCGCTTTGACCTATCCAATATGGCGGCGAGGATGACGTATGATTCTACGCGGAAGGCGGCATCTTTAATGGTCCGGAATAAATTGAATGCTACACGTTGATAGATTAATTTGTTGTTTCTCACCTGTGAAAGGTAATCCCATGTGATCTCGTTTGGATGGTAAACCTGTTGGTACAGTTAAACGCAGCACATGAATCTTTATTCTCCGCTTTGACCTATCCAATATGGCGGCGAGGATGACGTCTGATTCTACGCGGAAGGCGGCGTCTTTAATGGTCCGGAATAAATTGAATGCTACACGTTGATGGATTAATTTGCTCTTCTATGCCCTTTTTCAGGAATGTATTGTAGGATTTAAACCCACATCTGAAGAGGTGAGATCGCTCCTTTTTTTCCCTATTTTTGCTGGCGGGATTGACTCTGCCCTAAGGGCAGAGTCTCTCTCACTTTGCACCATTACACAATAAATATTCACAGTGAAAATATTTTGTAAGTGCGTTTCATGAACCAAGTTATAGGATTTGTTGACAACTCGCATCGAGTTCGTTACACTTCTACCCGGCGTGAAGCACTCAGTCATGTGGTTGCGACGTCATCGTAAACAAATCCGTTCTACTCATCCAGACGACTTCGCAACGGCAACGTTGCCAGATCTTTCCACTCTGGAACCCATTCTCAAAAAGATTGCGTTTTGGGCACCCACAACGCCGGTGCCGTGTGGACGCCAGGCCTAAATGATAAGCAATTGTATCGGAGTCACCTGAATCCATTGCTGTGTGGACAGGGCCTGAAATCAGCTGTTCTCAGTGTTTGATAAACCTGCTTTGTGAAACAGACAATCACTGCGCCTCCCCGTGGAAAAATGAGGCATAGCAGCTGGTTTTCACACAAGCTGCTTAGGGGCGTCACCAGTCGTTGTGGGGATAAATTATCTGCACTGACCAATCAGCAGACAGTCAAGAACCAGTCAGGGGCCGCCCAAGGGCCTGCAGAGAGCCAGTCATGGAAACACGGGGAAAAAACAATGGCTCCTAGGGGCCCGGCCACGGTTTTCATGGATCAACCGGCTATGTGTGACCTTAGCATAAGAATCTTTGTCTACATATGTTCAGATTGTCAGTCCAAATCTGATTTATGTGTATATCAGGTTTTGCAAATCTCTTTTGGTCTGACTGCTATGATCACATTATTATTATTATTATTATTATTATTATTATTATTATTTACAGGTATGACTTTTGACACCATATAAAGTTTGCATTTACATCACACATATAGGAAACACTTTGTGGTGCACAAAATAAAGCAGGGCAGGTAAGCCTCCTCTGTCTCAGATGCTGTATCATTATTTTTATAAAACCTGCGCCATGGCTCCACATTATCATGTGGTAAATAAGCAAGCCCATTTCATTACCCTCCATTTTGCATTGTTTATATCAACTACTTTCGGATGCAATGCCATTACTATAGCAACCAGTGTGAATAAGACTGAAAATGAGGATTGCCACATGGACACATAAATTGGATTTGATAATCCGCAATATATAATGTGGTCAGTCCATCATGAAGATTGGATTCACATCAGATATGCAAAAAAAAAAAAAAAAAAGGATTTGGACTAACAGTCTAAACGTAGCCTTTATGGCTATCCTATGTTTGGCTTTTTCTGCTGTTTTAGTTTAATATTGTTATTGTTGAATCTGATTCTCTTGCAAACAACCCAGAGGCTTCTTGAACATTTGGTGTATTTTTTTCCTCTGTTTTGGTTGGTTATAATATGCCATTTTTTCCATTGATGTTATCATCAAAACATTAGCATTTTCAAAACACCATGTCATTACTGCCATGATACAACCCCGATTCCAAAAAAGTTGGGACAAAGTACAAATTGTAAATAAAAACGGAATGCAATGATGTGGAAGTTTCAAAATTCCATATTTTATTCAGAATAGAACATAGATGACATATCAAATGTTTAAACTGAGAAAATGTATCATTTAAAGAGAAAAATTAGGTGATTTTAAATTTCATGACAACAACACATCTCAAAAAAGTTGGGACAAGGCCATGTTTCCCACTGTGAGACATCCCCTTTTCTCTTTACAACAGTCTGTAAACGTCTGGGGACTGAGGAGACAAGTTGCTCAAGTTTAGGGATAGGAATGTTAACCCATTCTTGTCTAATGTAGGATTCTAGTTGCTCAACTGTCTTGGGTCTTTTTTGTCGTATCTTCCGTTTTATGATGCGCCAAATGTTTTCTATAGGTGAAAGATCTGGACTGCAGGCTGGCCAGTTCAGTACCTGGACCCTTCTTCTACGCAGCCATGATGCTGTAATTGATGCAGTATGTGGTTTGGCATTGTCATGTTGGAAAATGCAAGGTCTTCCCTGAAAGAGACGTCGTCTGGATGGGAGCATATGTTGCTCTAGAACCTGGATATACCTTTCAGCATTTATGGTGTCTTTCCAGATGTGTAAGCTGCCCATGCCACACGCACTAATGCAACCCCATACCATCAGAGATGCAGGCTTCTGAACTGAGCGCTGATAACAACTTGGGTTGTCCTTCTCCTCTTTAGTCCGAATGACACGGCGTCCTTGATTTCCATAAAGAACTTCAAATTTTGATTCGTCTGACCACAGAACAGTTTTCCACTTTGCCACAGTCCATTTTAAATGAGCCTTGGCCCAGAGAAGACGTCTGCGCTTCTGGATCATATTTAGATACGGCTTCTTCTTTGAACTATAGAGTTTTAGCTGGCAACGGCGGATGGCACGGTGAATTGTGTTCACAGATAATGTTCTCTGGAAATATTCCTGAGCCCATTTTGTGATTTCCAATACAGAAGCATGCCTGTATGTGATGCAGTGCCGTTTAAGGGCCCGAAGATCATGGGCACCCAGTATGGTTTTCCGGCCTTGACCCTTACGCACAGAGATTCTTCCAGATTCTCTGAATCTTTTGATGATATTATGCACTGTAGATGATGATATGTTCAAACTCTTTGCAATTTTACACTGTCGAACTCCTTTCTGATATTGCTCCACTATTTGTCGGCGCAGAATTAGGGGGATTGGTGATCCTCTTCCCATCTTTACTTCTGAGAGCCGCTGCCACTCCAAGATGCTCTTTTTATACCCAGTCATGTTAATGACCTATTGCCAATTGACCTACTGAGTTGCAATTTGGTCCTCCAGCTGTTCCTTTTTTATACCTTTAACTTTTCCAGCCTTTTATTGCCCCTGTCCCAACTTTTTTGACATGTGTTGCTGTCATGAAATTTCAAATGAGCCAATATTTGGCATGAAATTTCAAAATGTCTCCCTTTCGACATTTGATATGTTGTCTATGTTCTATTGTGAATACAATATCAGTTTTTGAGATTTGTAAATTATTGCATTCCGTTTTTATTTACAATTTGTACTTTGTCCCAACTTTTTTGGAATCGGGGTTGTACATTATTTACAGCACATGTAGGTTTAAAACTGGTTTATCTTCCATGCTATGCTGTTACATGCAAAACTTAATGAAATAATCACCCACCTATCCAAAGGGGGAAAAAAATTCTAATTAATTTTCCACACATTAAACAACTGTTGAACACAGAAAATAATGATTTGATGGTGAAAATATAAAAAAAAGTGATGTTGAATTTGAAAAACTCATAAAACTTTTTTTTCTGACTTTCGATGTTTATGTTTACACTGTTTATGACTGATGAAGGAGATAAGAAGCAGATAATTTGAACTCATCAAGACTGTGTTTTGTAAACATATCAGTTTAATTATTAAACTGATATGTTTACAAAACACAGTCTTGATGAAATTGGTCAGGGGGCCAGATTGTTTTCAAGTGGGACCTCGGGGGGCCGCATTACCGGCGTGACAAGACCAAACACTAAACAAATAGACATACTATTTGATATCATTTATGAATATAAATATTATTTATAAATGTTTGTTTTTTAAATAATAAAAAAAACAACAAAATGGACAAGGAAACATAAAAACACAACTAAACTGTAAATTACTTTGATCAGATTTATTGACAACTTGCACATAAAACCATGTCAATACACAGGCCTAATTAGGCCAATTAAAAAAGATGGCCCTAAGTAGCCCTAAAGAAGTCAAAAGATGTGCCAAGGTTAAGTACTCCACCAACAGGCCAAGTGACTAAATATTCACTAGAACTTAATAATAAAAAGACATAAATAACAGATGGTACATTAACTTAAACAACTCCCACAAACTCCCACTCCCACAAACATACCCTCCCAATCATTACTTCACAGCACTATGTTACATAGGCAGACAAGCCAGCTACATTTTACATGTCGAAGCCAGAAGCCTTTTATTTTTCACCAGCTTGTCCACATTGGGGGACAGGCTCTGGGCCGTGGCTATTTTCATGACATCATTGAGATGTCCATGTGTCATACGATTGCGCATTTTTGATTTATTAATATTCATAACTGAAAATGCCTGCTCACATAAATACGTTGTCCCAAACATACAGAGTATTTTACCTGCAACTGCAGTGATAGTCGGGTACTCAGGTGGCAACGATTGGTAGAATGATTCAATACCAACAGATTTGTACATGTCCTTCAACCGCGTGCAGCATTGCAAGTCTATCAGTTCCATTTGCATCGCCTCGGGGACCTCGGAAGCATCCGTGGTGAATGGAGAGCCAAAAAACGCAAAGTCCTTTTCCAGTTCAGTGAAAACCGTGAATCGATTGGCAAACTCGTGCATGAGACCGGAAAGCAAGTTTGCATACTTGTCTATGCTCTGATGACTGACAGACAGAGATTTCAAACAGGGGAAGTGGGCTGCATTGCACTGACAGAGCTGTGCCTTCCATAACGCAAGTTTACGTTGAAACACACGGACACCGTCGTAATACTCGGTAACGAGTTTGTTGCGACCTTGCATATTAACATTCAATAAGTTCAGGTGTTCGGTAATGTCCACTAAAAAGGCAAGATCCCTGGTCCATTCGGTGTCGTCCAATTCCTCCACAGACTTCCCTTTAGCCTGCATGAACTCGGCTATCTCTTTGCGCAATTTGTAGAACTGTTTGAGCACTGCGCCTCGGCTCAACCAACGCACATCGGTGTGATAGGGAAGGCCCTGGTGGATGTCATTTTCAGATAAAAATGCATCGAATTGCCGGTGGTTGAGCCTTCTCGCTCTGATAAAATTGACAGTGGCAATAACAACACTCATAACACGCTCCATTTTCAGACTCTTGCAGCACAAAGCCTCTTGGTGTAATATACAGTGAAAATTCCAGAATACCTGGTCTGGGTTGGCCTCTCGTACCTTTTCTCTCAACTTAACAACCACTCCGGCCTTTCTCCCTACCATGGAAGGTGCACCATCCGTAGCCACACTGACAGCACGACTCCAGTCCACCTCCAGATTGTCAAGGGCCCCGACAAGGCTAACAAACACGTCGTTAGCTGTAGTGGTGTCTGTCAAAGGCACGATGGAAACAAACTCCTCGGTGACATGTAAGGAAGCATCCACTCCGCGAATAAATATCGCCAGCTGGGCTGTATCAGTCACATCAGTGCTCTCATCGAGAGCAATGGAGAACGCGATGAAAGACTTAATCTTCTCTTTCAGTTGGCTGTTCAAGTCGCTGGAGAGCTCCTCCACTCTCTCGGTCACTGTAGGTCGGGATAAGCTGATGTTCGCTAGAGCTTGTCGCTTTTCTGGACACACTAGCTCCGCTGCATTTATCATGCAGTTCCTCACGAATTCCCCCTCAGAGAAAGGCTTGGATGCTTTTGCTATCTCCCATGCGATGGCATAGCTCGCCTTCACTGCCCCTAAACAAGAAATAAAATGAAAAGTTATATAGAATTCCCATTCGAAAACAGCTGTAGTTAACATAAAAATTAGACTTGAATAAGATATACAATTAAAACGAACCTTCATGTGTATCTCGGCATCTTGAGAAAGCTGCTTGTTGTATTTGGAGGGATGAGGCGAGCTCGTTTAGCTTTTGTATCCGACGTTCCCCTGTGTATTCGTTGTACTTCTCCTGGTGGGTCTCGCAATGTCGTCTGATGTTGTACTCCTTTGGCACAGCCACTTGTTGCGAACAAATTAAACATATTGGTTTGCCTGCCACTTCCCAAAAGAAATACTTTTCTTTCCATCTCTCCTGAAAGATACGGCATTCAGCGTCAATCTTCCACTTTTTTGATAACATCCTGACTGACTGATAGTGAGCGAGCGGCTCGTCCCTTGGTCAGTGCACGCGCTGCGACACAGACGAAGAGAAGGCAACGAGGAGATAGAGTTGAGAACAGAGAAACGAGAGAGAGAGAGCAAGCGAGAAAGCAGAGATGGATTCAATAATTAATCTTGCGCTGGAGAAGTATGGAGTCCCCGTCCGATGTTGTGATCTGACTTTCACTGTTCGGCCGCTGCTTTTAAAGTTTAAAATTTAAACAGTCTGTGGCGCGAATTGGACCAATGCAAATGGCAGGGCCATCAGGCAAATCTCCGCCTCTGACGTCAATGCGATCGGCAGTGAAAGACAGGTAATTGTTCTGTAATAATTGTTCGATGGGGTGCAGCAGACATTGATGGCTGTCTGCCGGCCGAACAATTAGAGGGCCATCAGCAAGGGGGCCGGATTAGATGTTCATTCGGGCCGGATCCGGCCCGCGGGCCGCCACCATGGCACCAGTGCTCTAAACTAAAGTGGTGTTTTCAATCCTCTGGTATTGTAGAACGTACTAATCGAACACTGAAAGACAAATTAATTACGGCCATGCAGGACACAGGTTTGGCTCTGTAATCCATAATTCATTCTGGCTGAAATTCGTGTGACACCAAGAAATTATTTTTGGAAGACCTTTCCCTCTCCCCTGGAAGAAGGGAACTCCGGCTCCAGGTACCTCTGATTTGAAAATGGATATGGATGAGTATTCTGCAGCCCTTATAGATAAGTTGTATAAAATTTGTACCAAGGTCAATAGTACAATATTATCTCCACCACACACCCCTTTCACGTGGGAGACAAGTGCTGGTGTGACTTTTTAAAGTAACGATTTGGACAATTGGGAAAACCTAGATATGGTGGGCCTGCAGACATAGTCACCATTACTTTTCTGTTTTAACGGATCTTTTTCCACAGTGGATCCATGCCACGCGATTGAAGAAGGCTCCATAACAAAGTTGTGTTACAATGACAAGTTTGCTACTAACGTTTTCTCTGTGTCCCTTTCCAGTCTCTGTTCTCTCTCTCTGTCTCTCTATCTCTGAGCTCTACACAGATTTGACGTGATCTGTGTGCAGCCCTGGCCGACTGAGAATCCTTGGGTTGCTGCCTGCGGGACGTTGTGAACAAAGAGGGGAAGAGATCTTGCGCTCCGTTTGGAACCAGTTATCCTCACTACAACCATGACAGTCCTCATCACGGGTTTCGTGACTGCTTCATTGTTGCTCGCGGCAGGGCTACCCGCCCGAGCCTTCGTGACTGCTTCATCTTTGCTCGGGGCAGGGTTACCCGCCCGAGCCTTCTGGACCACTTCATTGCTCGGAGCAGGGTTACCCGCTCGAGCTGGACAACATCTTCTGGCAATTCGCTAACTGGACTGCACAAGCGCACACCACACGAATGTGTTATGTCTTTCATCTGATGCCGTTTTCTACTATTATTACACATCTCTATGCTCTGAAACTCTGTATTCTTACAGGACTCTGTTCTCACTATAGGTCAATATGACTTCTAATTTCACTTTTCCTCACTGTTTTAGAACAAATTACTCTGAAGGAAGTAGCGTGTATTTGGGACGAATTAAGAGGTTTTGAGTTTCTCTAAGCTCCGGTGAGGTGGGACGAGGGCTGATCGGGCATGCCCGCCCTCTGAGCACCAATATACATCAAGAAGGGCAAAGATTAACTCAAGATTAATTCTCGATGTAATCACATATATGATCATTAGGTGATAATGATCATATATGATCCTAGGATTTGATAATAGTGATACTATTATCAAAGGGGGGGATTGTTAGGTTTTATTATTATGTAGGTTTATATGTAGGTTTATATAAGTATTATTCTTGACCAAGAAGGCAGCAATTTATATTTGTGACAAAATTAAGGATTAATTTCTGTTCAGTTAAAATGACCTTATGTCTCGGCTGGACATTGTTTGGGAACATTTTGTTTATTTTGATATGAAATGTGTATTATTGATCAGAGAACGGCGCCAAGGTCTGCAGTGATGTCAGACACACCTGCAGCTGCATAGCGCAACGTGTATTGGGGATTAAAGTTAAATTTAAAGCCATGATTCATGTTAGTTTTATAGTTTATAGTTTTGTATTAGCCTTATTGCTGCACAAAGTGTTAAGACTTTATATGGGAGAGCTTTTTAAGATCCTTTATTATTTTGGACTACTGCATATACTATGGCAGTGATTTAGATTTAATTGTTAGATCTAAGATGCATTCAATGATTTAAGTTAGTTTTATAGTTTTAAGTTAGTTTTATAATTACAGAATATAATTTAGGATTGTTAAAGACATATTCTTATTTGTTATTTTGCTTATGATTGTCTTACTACATATTGATGAAATCAAGATGTAATTTGCTGACTTAGCACACATTCATGTGTTAAGAAATTATAATGTTAATATTTTAGCTTTCCATCCTTTAGCTTTTAGATCCTTTAAACTATTTAACTTGGCATTAATTTCTGATGCATTTGACCTTAGTAGACTAGACATATTCTTATTTTTTGTTTACTTTCTTATAACATATCTGTGTTTAAAAATTCCATCACCATCTTAAGTACATATTGCCCTATGTTATATCTGACCTAAAGGGGTGTACGTAAGCAATGACCTTTAAAATCTGTCTGTACCTTGCTATCATGGCATATCATCAGAAATATGTCATTATGTTATGATTTACACACACACTGATGGAGATTATTTGACCTGCCCCAAGATCAAGCTGCTCACTTGCACGCAAGTCAAACACACACACATACATCTGAACATTCCATCAGAACAGTGATGTAATTAAAATGTGACCTGCTCTTACACACACACACACACACACACAAACACACACACACACATAAACACAGATATCAAAATGATGTCACTCACTCACACCCCCCCATAGACACACACATACACACATTCATGCACACACGCACATAGATATCAAAAAGTGATGTCATTTACACACAGATAACACTCACATATAATAACCCTCTGTATTCTTGTCCAATGGGGGGAACTTGCGAATAAAGATGTGAACTACATTGGGGTTCCTGTCTTTCTTGGCGACTAACCCCCCCAGAGCTCTGGGTGACACGAGGGCGGGGGTCCCGAGAAGTAAGTTGACCGTTTCCGACTGGGTGAAGCCCAACAGATACTGAGGTCAGTGGGCAATTCAAGAAATAAAGCCAAGCAAACTGAAAGGAATCTGTGATAGCTCACCTTCGGAGATCGTCAGAGGAGCATAAAAGCAGTGTGAAGAAAAGCAGTGTGCAATTAGTTGATTTGGTCATTGCCAAGGTTGTGGGTTTAATCCAAATAGTGGCTGTTTTCACAGATGTGCTGCTTTGAATGTGGCGAAAGAAATTTGATCTTGACTTGGCTGAAAGTGCAGATGATTCGGCTGGTTTGCAAGATGACAAGAAAGGTTTTCTCTATAAAATGCAAGTAAGATGGCAGCTTTGGAGAACGTGGGCATCAATCCCACTACCGCTTACATACAAAGCAAGCGCTCTACCACTTGAGCTAACTCCCCCGCTGTATTCAGGGGTTTGTCCAACTAACAACCACAAGCACCCCAAACTGCCCTTCCTGGCCTGCTCGTTGCTCACTGGAACCATGCCTGAGTTTCCATTGGTTGGTTGGTTGTTTATTTTCAAGTGAGCGACTGCCCAGAAGCAGACTTTTGTTCTGGGGGAGTGGATTCTGACTCCCATTTGCATGAATACCAGGTGGTAAGCTTCACGGGTTTTGCCCCTAAAACAACCCAATCTCCTCACATGGAGTCCCTGGCATGCTTCTCACACTTTTGGGGCATGCCTCAGGAAGCATTTGTTGCTTCATTGTTCAATGAGAGCAGTTGGCTGGAAGGTGGTGAAAAGTGCCTTTTCAGGACAGCAGCTTGCTTTTCACCAGCAGCTTTAAGAATACAAGCAGGTAAGCATCATATTTTCAGTTTGTAAAAGCTGTCTCAGCTGACTTTGCACTCGAGCGACAGTTAGAATTTCATAGTGGATGGTGGGAATAACAAGCCTGTTGAAAAATGTGAGTTGGAGATACTCAGGTCAGTGGGCAATTCAAGAAATAAAGCCAAGCAAACTGAAAGGAATCTGGGGGAGCTCATCAGAGGAGCATATCAGCAGAAAAGCAGTGTGCAGTTAGTTGATTTGGTCATTGCCAAGGTTGTGGGTTTAATCCAAATAGTGGCTGTTTTCACAGATGTGCTGCTTTGAACATGGTGAAAGAAATTTGATCTTGACTTGGCTGAAAGTGCAGATGATTCGGCTGGTTTGCAAGATGACAAGAAAGTTTCTCTCTATAAAATGCAAGTAAGCTGGCGGCTTTGGAGAATGTAGGCATCAATCCCACTACCTCTTACTTGCGCCTACTGTGTCTCACTGTTACCGCTAAAGTAAGCCCAAAGTAAGCCCACAGTGGCCAATCAGGGCTTACTTTTGACCAATGAGGTTGCCTCCCATGGGCTTACTTTGGGCCAGTGGGCTTACTTTTGACCAATGAGGTTGCCTCCCATGGGCTTACTTTAGGCCCTGCCCGCTCTTTCTCTTGTCATTCGTGATCGGAACATCACAGCGATTCAACGAGGTAAGCGGACTTGCATTTCTCCTAGGTAAATGTATATGTAACTTTGAGATTTTTGGTGGATGATACGGAGAAATGTAGTCGCTACTGATTCTTGATTTTACATAAAATGCTGAGCGTAAAATTCGTAAAGTTTCGTGATACACGGTGTTGTTCTTCTGCCTGTGGTAATTGACTACCATTAACGTAGGTGGCTGTAAAGGAAATCTCTTACTTATACGAAAAGATATTAAACCCAAACGGTTTAAAATTTGTTGTTGTGCTTCATTTCTGGTGAAAACGGGTTAAATGGTCAAACAAACAGCCTGCCCACCTGAAATCTGGCTTACTTGTATGAGGAAGGGGGAAATTGTCACATTTGTTTAATCAGACTAAACCGATTAAATGTAAAAGGCAAACTGCGTACTGAAATGTATTTGTATGTACTCAAAACGGTTTATTTGTTTTAAAACCGACCATGGTTTAGCCGATTCAATGAGGAATGTGCAGATGTAAAGACTGTAAACAGTGCTACCGAATGTCGAGTAAACAGAAGAATATGTGACGTTGATGTATGCTCTAGTATATTCCGTCATATTAATGTCTCAAGCGGTTTGAATATCGAAAATAGCAGATTTTATTTTATTCGTGTTAAAAAAGAAACAGTCTTTACAGTCGCCTAATTACGAGATCTTGCGGTCATGAGGAGAAACTCATTAACGACAATGAGAAAATAAGGCTATTGTGAGAAGTTTCGGTGGTCATTATTTTCTATCACCTGTGATGGGCAATTATGTAGATGGGTCGTGTTTTTCCAACATTGGAATGCCGTCTTTTGTCCACTGCCATTAAGCATGGGGGAAGGCAATCAATGTTGTAATCCCACACTTAAATAGAATGCATGCCAGCTGGTTAAATCATTACATGATTTACTACTACCCCATACAGGTCCAGCTATTTTAAGAGTAAGGGTAGACAAGTAATCAGTAGAAATTACATTAAATTAAATTACATGGCGTAATACATTTATTGTAGTATAGTATAGTTGTTTTGAAGATGACTACAGCTAACAGCCTATGTTCACTTTCTTTCAGAAAATGCATGCGTATCCAGTTTTCCATCGGCAGTCAGCCACATCAGCCCGGCTCCTCATGGCACCCACAAGCGAGGCCAACCGCGTGGAAAACAAAGTGTCTGCAAGGGCCCAACCCAAAGAGGAGGTACTGAAGGAGGCATCCAACTTTGTCAGGAGCAATGGGGGAGATCCATCTGACCAGTTTTTGGTGTTGGCTCACTGTCTGCTACAGTTTGGTAAATACCAGGGTCAGAGATTCATTTGGCTTCTGGAGAACTCGCTTGGCTACGCATTAGCCTTGCTACATAGCATTTCCAATGAAACAGCACTCCCAAACCCTCTGTCAGAAAATAAGCAACTGTTTCTTCAGTACACATCACACATTAAAGAGTTGCCTGGAGAAGTGGAGAAATATGCCAAGAAGAAAGAGCTTCAGGCTCAAGCGCAGGCAACAGGAGACACGGGCTGTTTGTTGTTGGAGTTTGGAGACTTTGAGGGCCGCTCTCTGAAAGAGGTGTACGAGGACCAGAGCCACGGGGCCCAGAAACTCGTCAGGTACGTGCTACAGTCAAATGCACGGCCCAACACCAACATGGCCCTTTTCAAGGCATATATTTTGAAAAGACGGTCAGCTGAGGGTACCAGTACCAGGGAGCATCAGCCATCTCCAGCCTCCAGTGCCAGCGCCTCTTCTCCTGCCCCGTCACCTACCACCATCCAAACGGGTCCACGGACGCCTGCCTCTGTAAAAGCTCTGCTGGCACGTGGCAAACACTTGCCTCCCTCACAGCTGGCCAAAAAACTTGTGTCACCTGTGAAACCCTGTAATTGGTTTTCAGTATTCACCAACTGTTAATATGCATGCATGCAGTATGTTGCCTTAATCATTTTGCCTTACCTTTCCGGTCTTTTTTTTTCAGCTCCAGCACCGCAATTGTCTGGCTCCAGCACTGCACATCGGCGCCCAGAACCCATTCCCCAACAGTTGCGCTTCCTCTGTGGTAAGCAAGCACCATCTTCCATACATTCATGTCTGTGTGTTGTCTCTGTGTACATTTGTCTTACTTTTCATAGGTGAATTTTGGCCATGGAGTACCTGTACAGCCAGACTGGCATATCACTTACTCCAACGCTCCACAACCAAGAGGAGGAGGACCAGCTGGTGGAGGACATTGATGACGAGGACATTGAGGACGAAGGCTTTGAGGAGGAGACAGAGGACATCACAGTTCCTGTGCTGACTGACGATGACCATGACATTGAAAGGAGGCCCTCAACCACAAGGCGTCGGGCACCTTCACCACCACCTCTACCAGAACTGCCGTCCACGTCCACGGGTGGAGGTCAGCGTCCAGTTGCTGCTGCCGCCGTTCCGTCCACGTCGGGTCAAGGACTGCACCCTGCTGCTACTGCTGCTGCCACCACTTCATGGGCTCAGGTAAGACACTAACAGATATTTCAATTCCAAGTTAATGTTACTACATTTTACATTTACCACTACTAATGAATACTTTTTAATTTTTTTTTATTTAGGGCGTCGTCGTTGGACCGGATGGCATTCCTGGGTGGGACAAAGTGCAAGAGCTGGCTGCTTACCTGGTGGACCTGCGAGATGCCACCTACCTCACTGAGCCACAGGTGACCGAGGTCATCCAGCTGTGGGCGGCACTCCCAGACAGCGACAAGGAGAGGATCGACTACCAGCCACATCACCAGGAGCGGCTGTCGTCTGGTCGATTCAAGGCACCGAAGCGGTCTGGAGTCACACCGAGTGTGGAGAGCGTCAAGCGCAGCTTGATAGGTCACCCTGGGGGGCCGGCTCAGTGGCCTGGTACCAGCCACTTGGTAGACGCCATGTGCACACGCTTGTGCACTTTGCACAAGTGAACTACCAGGAAGGCCGGTGTTTCCACTCCCAGGTGGACCAGAATTCTGGATGATTACCACCACATCCATGACTTGATCATTGCCAGCCCACGGTTGATGGCAGATACAACAATTCAGTTGTTTCAAATCAACCAGCGGACACTTATTCAAAAGGTCAGGAGATGAGTACACTCACTCAGGGACTGACTCCAGCACCCCAAATTCCCGTCGCCCCTGCCCAGCTTCCGCAGCCGCAGGAAAAACTGATCGTCCCTCCTGCATCATCTGGGCAACGACATGAATTTGTGTTCCCCCCGAATCTGGAGGGCCGGGCTCCTCTGCTACGCCCAGGCCGTCGCCCCAAAGACCGCCAAGACCGTCCAATTGCCCCCACCCCACCACCCGTTTTTCCTCTCCCTGCAACATTAGTCACCAGTGCACTGCCAGTGCCAACTCCCTTCACATTGGTACAGCTCCCAGCAATGACTGTTCCTGCACCACCTGTTCCCTTTCTCCAGCTCCCAGCCACGACTTTGGCTGCCTCAACACCTGGTGCAGCCCCATCTGTACCTGCGCCACCTCCGCCCGCTGGCCCGCCGCCTCCTCCCGCTGGCCCACCACCTCCTGTTTCACGGTACACAGAGAGGAACAGGCGTCGGCGAGCCACTGAAGAGGCCAGTGGTAGTGCGGAGAAAAGAAAATATGTAAGGGGTGCGACATATAACATGTGTAGCCAATGTGGCAAACCCAAGACTAAAGAGTATGGGCATAGTCGCTTTGGGAGCGCGACTTTCTGTTCCCAGGCCTCAGGTGGCAAGTCTGTTGAAGAGTGGTTGGAAGAACAGAGAGCTCAAAAGTAGTTCTTCTATTGTACAATATGTATATAGTGTGTGTATAAGTTCTGCTGCTATTGCTTGTATATAGTGTGTTTGTGTGTGTGTATATACCACATATATTATGTAGTTTTTACATGTACATAGTTTTCCTGACAACCTTCCCCCTTTACTCATGCACATTTCTCCCTGTAAATTGTACATTGGTTTGTGTGAGTGATTAAATACATGCTTGGTTTTTAAACTTGATGTTTCATCTCTTGTTTTTTACTGTCCAATTTCAGATACATTAAAAGTGATTGATTGCACTCAGATGTATTTGTCTCGGCCTGTGTATCATCATAAAAAAAACCTTTATCATACAAAATACACCACATATTGTGTTACTGTCTTTTTGCACTTAACTTCACCATCAAACAACCTGAACATTAAATGGACTGACTATATGAAGATAATTATTATTGGCAAACTTTTAGTAGTAATTCTACTAATATAAGGAGAAACACCTCTCCCTATTAGGTCTACTATAAAGTTACTGTATCCTGTGTATCATCCTAAGTCAACAGTTGGAGCAGCTAAAAAAAACCAGCATATTGTGTCTGTGCCACTTTATTATTACCATCAAACAATTAACATGAACATGGGAAAGCATTACTATTAATATACACAGTTCTTGTCACTGCTAATATAAGGTAAAGACATTTTCTTTTATTACCACCATTTGTCATAGCATTGCATTGCCATAAGTTAGAGTACAGTTAGCCATAGATAAACATTTCAAATAAACGAATGAATGCATCGGTGGAGGAGGCATCGAAGAATCCCGCGCTGCTCTTTTTATGGTGGAGGCATCAATGAATGGCGCGCTGCGCGGTTTTCTTTTTTTCTTTTTATTTTTTCCACGCCGAAAATTGAGACGGAGAAGATCGACAATCCCTCCCCATGCAGGAGTCTGTTGGGAGATGAGATGTGCTGCGCTGTTCTTCGTGGAGGAGGAGTCGACAAATGACGCGCTGCGCTGTTTTTTTATTTTTTTCAGAACGACAGAGAAGATCACCAGACCCCCATGTAGAAGTGTCGCGGTATCGAATCCCGTCCGGCGCGACAACCTGCAAACTTTCAACTCAAACACAACATTAATACACTTCCACACAAAAAGCCCACGGTAGAATTTCACCAAATCCCCTTCACTCCGTTGGCGTTTATTTTGGCGATGTTTCCTGCATGCGCCGAGAGCTCGAAGATTGGGCCCCTGCCTGGAGAACTGCACAGTCACGGTTTGAGAGTTAATAAGCAAACGTGTCTGAATGTTGGCCGGCAAATACTCGTTGAGACAGGATGAAGCATTCCAGAGTCAATGCCAATTTGCAGCGTTCTGATGCCGTGTGCAGCCCTGTTGACCTGACCTCACTCCGTAAACGAGCAACCAAGTGGTATTTGAGAACACCACCTCACCGTGACGAATTGCAATGTCCATGCTTCCACAGTCAACAGACATGTAGATAATGCCCGATTTTGGTTTTAAAGCAGCCGTCATGGACCTTGACGGAAAACCAGAGAGGCAGGAAAACCGTTCAAACGAGGTTTTGTCCCGATGGTCGTCTGCACGTAGGAGAACATGACAACCACTAATCCACAGAAAGCAATCCGGTCACGTTAAGGGTCTGTCTTTCTGGCTGTTTTGAGAGTACCTGATCTTAGCAAGGCGAGAACTGGACGTTAACGAAAGCAGAGCTCAAAAGGCAAAGCATGGCTCTGCCAGGTTTCTCAGGAGTGTCTATTCGCTTGTTAGGTGCAAGGGGAAACCACTGCACAGCAGAAAACAGGCGAAGCTTTTTCAGCGTCTCAGTTTGGGATTGTTCCAAAAGGCGCGGACAGAGCAGAGATGGCAGCTCGACATTTGTTCGCTGCCAAGTTCAAGAAAACCAGCACCGTTTCCGCCCGGTTTCGAATCGCGGACCGCTCTCGTGTTAAGTGAACGTGGTAACCAATGCAATACGGAAACCATGCATGTGTTAGCTCTTGCCTGGGCCTCAAGAAGAACGCGGGTCACACTTAAACAATTGTCACGAGAATAGGGGCACGGCCTTGGCATCGTAGAGATGAGCTGGTGGTCGAGTGTGACAAAGTTCAGCATCGAAAAGCGCTGCAACAACATCATGGGAAGAAATCAAATGCCATGTTTGGAGGGGCCAAGGAGGGGACTGAGGACTGGTCTTCCCACTAGCAACGTAAGTACTTGTTTGCAGGTTTGAATGACATCAGTTTGCCCCTGCGTACGTTCGACCCATGAAGCGGTGAAGAACACGGGCTCCTGCGTGTTTTCCTTTCGTTGGCAACAAGCGACAGGTGTATATTTGTCCACAAACAGAGAACTGTAGAGTCACTGTTTAAGATTTGTTCAGCAAATGTGTCCATACCTTGGCTGGTCAAAAGCAAATACGTGCTTCCGGAGTTGGCATGGACAGAGCAGAGATCACTGCTCAGCAGCCACTCACTGGCGAGTTCAAAAAATAAATAAATAAACCAACCCAGCGCTGTTTCAGACCGGTTTCGAACCAGGGACCTTCCGTGTGTTAGACGAACATGATAACCGCTACACTACAGAAACCTCAGCTCTTAAACTGATCAGCTGTTGCCAAATCACTACCATAGTATATTTCAAGCTTTTAGTATATTTCATAGCTTTTATGAAGCTATGACCTAAGTTTCAACTGAATGAATTAACATAAACATGAACTTTAATTCTACCATTTCAGAGTGTGTGTGGGTCGATCTAACACCAAAACAGACCTTGGCGTCGTTCAGACACATCTCTGATCAAAAATACACATTTCATAAACAAAATGTTCCCAAACAATGTCCAGCCGGACCTAAGGTCGTTTCAACTTATATAATTTTGACACAGAATAATTTTGCTGAATTCTTGGCCAAGAATTAATACTTATATAAACCTAACAATCCCCCCCTTTGATAATAGTATCACTATTATCAAATCCTAGCATCCTCATGATCATATATGTGATTACATCGAGAATTAATCTTGAGTTAATCTTTGCCCTTCTTGACATATATTGGTGCTCAGAGGGCAGGCATGCCCAATCAGCCCTCGTCCCACCTCACCGGAGCTTAGAGAAACTCAAAACCTCTTAATTCCCAGATACACGCTACTTCCTTCAGAGTAATTTGTTCTAAAACAGTGAGGGAAAAATGAAATTAGAAGGCATATAGACCTATAGTGAGAACAGAGTCCTGTAAGAATACAGAGTTTCAGAGCATAGAGATGTGTAATAATAGTAGAAACGGCATCAGATGAAAGACATAACACATTCGTGTGGTGTGCGCTTGTGCAGTCCAGTTAGCGAAGTTAGTCCAGAAGATGTTGTCTCGAAGTCCAGCTCGAGCGGGTAACCCTGCCCCGAGCAATGAAGTGGTCCAGAAGGCTCGGGCGGGTAACCCTGCCCCGAGCAATGATGAAGTCACGAAGGCTCGGGTGGGTAGCCCTGCCCCGAGCAACAATGAAGTCACGAAACCCGTGATGAGGACTGTCATGGTTGTAGTGAGGATGATTGGTTCCAAATGGGGCGCAAGATCTCTTCTCCTCTTTGTTTACAACGTCTTGAGGATTCTCAGTCGAATCTGTGTAGAGCTTAGAAATAGAGAGAGAGAGAGAGAGAAAACTGGCCAGAGGGAGATTAGATAGGGACACAAAAAGCGTTAATAGCAGCAAACTTGTTATTGTAACACAACTTTGTTATGGTGCCTTCTTCAATCGAGTGGCATGGATCCACTGTGGAAAAAGATCAGTTAAAACAGCAGTAAAAGTAATGGCAACTATGTCTGCAGGCCCATTATATTGTTTTCCCAATTGTCCAAATCATTACTTTAAAAAAGTCACACCAGCACCTGTCTCCCACGTGAAAGGGGTGTGTGGTGGAGATAATATTGTATTATTGACCTTGGTACAAATTTTATGCAACTTATCTATAAGGGCTGCAGAATACTCATCCATATGCATTTTCAAATCAGAGGTACCCGGAGCCGGAGTTCCCTTCTTCCAGGGGAGAATAATTTCTTGGTGTCACACGAATTTCAGCCAGAATGAATTATGGATTACAGAACCAAACCTGTGTCCTGCATGATCTTAATTTGTCTTTCAATGTTCGATTAGTACGTTCTACGATACCAGAGGATTTAGGAATGTGAAAACACCAGTTTAGTTTAGAGATACTTACAAAGGTTTTGTGTGACTTTTGAGGTAAAACGGGTGCCCTTGTCTGAGTCTATGGCATTTGAAACCCCATAACTATAACAATAATTATTATTATTGATTTCTTATTATTTTATTGTAGTTGTTTTGTTGTTCTGCTTTTATTGTTTGTCTTTCTTTTTTACTGTCCAGTGTTCTTAGGTACCTTGAAAGGCACTTATAAATAAAATTAAAACGAGTAACTACCTTCGTGTTCTCTCGAAAACAGGGAAAAATTTCTACCCATTTAGAGAATTTGTCCACAATCAAGATGACAAAATCAAATGAGAAAGAAAGAGCGTATGTCTCATGCAGAATATCAGGCTGATATTGATTGAACACACAGAATAACCACAGAGGTGTGATAATATTATAAATTATAAAACAAGAACCGTCTGAGAGTTTAGAACAAGAACCATTAACAAAGATCCCTAGAGGGCTGGAGGGAAGAGATCAGACCTGATACTAGTAGTATGTACGATTTTTAGACAGCCCAAGTATCATCCCGAGAATTAAGGAGGCGTGCGAGAGCGCGACCTACATTATCAAAAGAGGATGTGACACGAATTTCGAGATTGTTAGTAGAACAGAGAATAAATAGTCATATGTTAATTTAATTATCTATTAAATTACTGATTAATTAATTTAATGGGTCTGTAAATTTTACCATCAAACCATCAAAGCACATGCGGAGACAGCCCCCAGACGCACAGGTAAGCCTTGAGCAACAATGTCTAATGTTTTGGATAAAAACGCACAATGATGCATTCCCCCCCCCACGTTCCCCAGAGGCCGTGCCCCGGTGTCCACAAGCATAGAGGTGGAAGGGCTTGAAGTGAGCAGGTGACCCAGGGGCGGAACAAAGGGTGCTTCTGAGGGAGTGATAAGTGGCCACCATAGCGTCAGTCCAGGTCAAAGGATGTTGCAGTGGAGGAGGTTTTGTGTCTAGAATGACAGCCTTGAGAAAGTTCAAAACTTCAAAAGTTCAAATACTTAAGTGTCCATGCAATATTGCAGCTTAGTTCTGGAAACCTTAAAGCCCGTATGCGCCAGATGTTGGAGCAGGCGCAAGTGTCAGTGTCTTGGCAGATTTCTGGTGACTCAGCAGACACCAGAACACACAGACCACAGAGTCCTGAGGGAGGGAGAAGGTCACAGAGCACGTTATGAATTACAGCTGAAAAAACAACAACAGGAGAGTCAAATGAAACCTTGAGTCCAAACGCTATCTCCTCATGTGCGTAGAAAAAAAGGCAGAACAGAGATCATTAATGGCAGGAACCTGTGATATTACAGAAGAAGCAATCAATTCATTAATCTTACGTAAATCTTGTGTAAAGTGTCTCAGCACGCCTTGCTCGAGAAGAGACTGTAGGATGACATGGATCCAGAGAGAGAGGTACTGCTTATTAAATCATATTTTGTGTAGTTTCATGTCAATTTAAGTGCAACAAAATGCGGAAAGGTTCAAGGACAATGAATACTTAATGTATAAACCCAAGTCTCTGATTTATAAACAAAAAGTTATTCAAGTAAACGTTTGTTAACTGTTTCTTGCTGAAAGAAATTATGGTTAACTAAATACATTTTTAATTCAATTAACAGTATTAATGGGAATGAGAATTGGTTGTCTTGGACATTTTGACTTTATGTATATGGAATTTACCTAATAATATAAAGAGATTACTTATTAAATTTATTATTGTGAGAAAGTGGCAAAAATAATGATTTTCTCTGCCCATTGCAGATTTCTGTGTGTTCTTGCCTGCTGTTCTTGCATGAGTTGTTTATATTATAGCTATCTGTAACAGTCTGGGAGCCCTTATCTCAATGTTGACTGAGAAAGAGACAGAGAGACTATAGAGACGGATTATAATAGGACGACAATTATTCAAAAAATGTCAAAAATGAAGTAAAAAGCGGGTTAGCTCGCTGTTGAACTAATTGCATGCTTCCCAGACAAGACAAGTTCGCTAAAACGCGTTAGAAACAGGAGTATATAGGATATTTAAAGGTTAGAATTGCATATGATTAATAAAAATACCACTACATCAGCGGCGGTGAGAGGATAAATGGTTAATTATGGTTTTCCTGAGTGTCAGTTTGGATCTCTCTTGTATAAATGGCAGATTTGTCTCTGTGTCTGTATCATTACCTCCTACATCTACATTCAACATTTCAAATAAACCTTTTGTTATGCAAATAAAATTACCTAAAATAATACTAAATGACTTACCAACATTGGTAACAACCATGAAAACAGAGAGGAAGAGTAACATGGTTGTTCTGAGTGTGTCTCTTGCAGTCGATATGAATGGGAGTGTTGTCTCTGTGAAACTGTGTAAACTGTATCTTACACATCTCGCTCCACCCACTGAGGATTATAGATGGAGTCCTACAGATTGTGTTATCAGTCCCTTAACTAACAATATTGTAAACTCAAACCTCATTTTATCTGATATTGCTTATGTGGTGCAACAAATCCATTAAAGAAAGTAATTAATTAAAATCCTGATAATGTAGTTAATGATGCTTTGTGTTGTTAATTGTGTTTATGTTGACTTTGCTGAATTTGATAATATTACACTGTTCGTTAATATAAGGTTTTCTGAGCACATCCCTTAATTTATTCATTTGTCTTCAGTAAGTGCTTTATCCTGGTCTGACTGCTGTGGATCGGGAGCCTAACACTACGTGTGAGGAATTCACCCAGGAAAGGACACCACTCTGGTGTGTGTGACACCACTTTGTATGTGACACCACTTTGGCCTCTGATCAGGGCTGTGTCTCCCTGCTTGTATTGCTTGACCTTAGTGCAGCCTTTGACACCACTGATCATACCATTCTCCTTGATAGACGAGAACATGTTATTTCAAGGGAACAGCCCTCTCCTGGCTCAGGTCTTATTAAACTGATCGTTATTAGTTTGTTGATGTAAATGGTGATTTTTCTATGCACACTAAGATAAATTTTGGTGTTCCACAAGGTTCTGTCTGAGGCCCACTGCTTTTTTCTTTGTTATGCTGATGACACAAAGTTGTATGTTTCTGCAAATCCAGATGAGAGACACCAGTTTAATAAAATTGAGGAATGTGTGAAGGAAATTAGATACTGGATGCTTATTACCTTCCTTCTCCTTAAGAAACCAAGCCTTTATTTGTCACACATACACTCAAGGACAGACTTAAGCACACAGTGAAATTTAACCCATCTGATGCAGTTAACACACACAAGTGAGCAATGAGCACACACACAGAGCAGTGGGCAGCCATGCTACAGCACCCAAGGAGCAGTTGGGCATTAGGTGTTTTGCTCAACTGCACTTCAGCCAAACCTCATGGCCACCCCATGTTAACCGAAAGACTGCATGTCTTTGAACTGTGGGGGACACTGGAGCACCTGGAGGAAACCCATGCAAACACAGGGAGAATATGCAGACTCCACATAGAAAGGCCCTTGTCAGCTGCTGGGCTCAAACCCAGAACCTTCTTACTATGAGGGGACAGTGCTAACCACTACACCACCCTGAACTCTGACAAGACAGATGTACTTGTACTAGGACCACATGCAGCTAGAAGTTATTTTGCCTGCCCTAACTTTTTCCCTATTTTCTGGTTTTCTCCAGAAACAACAACATAGGTGTAGAACTGGGTATGGACGGCATGGGCGTGTCCCTACCAATATTTCTGACTGAAGATAAAGTGAGGCCATGGTTCTGCGTATCTCGCTCAAGGGCATTTCAGCCCAACACCACCCCATGTTAACCTAGAAGTACTTTGAACTGTGGGGTTAACCAGAGCTGACACAGGGAGAACATGCAAACTCCACACAGAAAGGCCCCCGCCAGCCGATGGGCTCAAACCCAGAACCTTCTTGCAGTGCGAACCACTACATCCCCCTGCTGCAAAAGTTAATAAGTTTTTAAAGCCTCCCCGTCGGGGAATTGAAACCCAGTCTTCCACATGACAGGCAGAGATACTGTCCACTATACTAACGAGGATGACATCATGAGTTTTGTTAGGTTTTATTATTATGTAGGTTTATATGTAGATTTATATAAGTATTATTCTTGACCAAGAAGGCAGCAATTTATATTTGTGACAAAATTAAGGATTAATTTCTGTTCAGTTAAAATGACCTTATGTCTCGGCTGGACATTGTTTGGGGACATTTTGTTTATTTTGATATGAAATGTGTATTTTTGATCAGAGATGTGTCTGAACGGTGCCAAGGTCTGCAATGATGCCACACACACCCACAGCTGCATATCCAACATGTATTTGGGATTAAAGTTAAATTTAAAGCCATGATTCATGTTAGTTTTATAGTTTATAGTTTTGTATTAGCCTTATTGCTGCACGAAGTGTTAAGACTTTATATGGGAGAGCTTTTTAAGATCCTTTATTATTTTGGACTATTGCATATACTATGGCAGTGATTTAGATTTAATTGTTAGATCTAAGATGCATTCAATGATTTAAGTTAGTTTTATAGTTTTAAGTTAGTTTTATAATTACAGAATATAATTTAGGATTGTTAAGACTTTATGATTCTAATGTTAAGACTTTATGAATTTAATCCTGAATCCTGTTTGACCTTCCTGATGTTGCACTTCTTTGTTTATGTTTCGTATGACTGTCTTTGTTTAGGTTTGTTCTTATTTTTTGTTTACTTTCTTATAACATATCTTTGTTGAAAAATTCCATCACCATCTTAAGTACATATTGCCCTATGTTATATCTGACCTGAAGGGGTGTACGTAAGCAATGACCTTTAAAATCTGTTTGTACCTTGCTATCATGTCATATCATCAGAAATATGTCATTATGTTATGATTTACACACACACACACACACACACACACACATACATCTGAACATTCCATCAGAACAGTGATGTAATTAAGATGTGACACACACACACACATAGACACAGATATCAAAATGATGTCACTCACTCACCCCCCCCCCATAGACACACACATACACACATTCATGCACACATACACATAGATATCAAACAGTGATGTCATTTACACACAGATAACACTCGTATATAATAACCCTCTGTATTCTTGTCCAATTGGGGGGAACTTGCGAATAAAGATGTGAACTAAATGGGGTTCCTGTCTTTCTTTGCGACTAACCCCCCCAGAGCTCTGGGTGGCACGAGGGCGGGGGTCCTGAGAAGTAAGTTGGCCATTTCCGACTGGGTGAACCCTAAGAATTTGGTGTCAGAAGTGGGATACTTCCAATCAGGTAAGGGGTCTCTTTTAATTGATTAGTTGGGGGGGACTTCTGCCTGGTTGGTAGTATCAGAAAAAAAACCAGTTGTTTATTATTTTGGTTATGTTATTGGTAATCCTCGTGTATAGGCACGGGATGTTTTTATTTTGGTGAACCTCGTAGACTTTTGTTTATGGGATGTTTTTATTTTGGGGATCCTCGTAGACTTTTGTTTATGGAATGTTTTTTGGTGAACCTCGTGGAAGAGCCACGGGTGATTGGTTAAACCTCGTGTAAAAGCACGGGAAGGCTATCCTCGTAATTTGTTTACGGGAAGGTGATCCTCGTGAAGTGAAGGAGCTGTCACGGGAAGACCGTGCTTTTTATGTTAAACCCATAATAATTACCCTAATTAATCTCGGCACTGATTCCTTCGTGCCACCATGGGGGGAAAATTGTATTGTATTAAGGTCCCTGGACCCCGAGAAAAAACCCACGGGATTGGATGAATTGCTGTGGTTTAGCATTCTACACAAATTCTAGACAATTTGGCCGGCTCAGTTTTGATTTATCCTCATTCAGGTATTTGCAATCTCTAGGAGCTGTATAATGTATCTTTTATTGTTTCAGCATTTACAGTGGTGTTTGAAAGTTTGTGAACCCTTTAGAATTTTCTGTATTTCTGCATAATCTGTGGTTGGTAGAAGAGAGCAACTGGACTTGCTTGAAAAGTCTTGAAGACGTTTCGCCTCTCGTCCGAAAGGCATCATCAGTTCTGTCTGTCTAGTAGGGAGTATCAAGTATTTATCCTCTCATGGATCATAATAGAATCCGAATCAGAATGCTGATGGCTGCATTGAAGGTGGCTGATAGATGTCATAGACACCCACCTCTGTTCAGTGATGGTTGTTCCAGGCTGACAAAAATGAACGATCCTCTCTGGCTAAGATGTCTGCCAGTTTTCTGGAAGTCCTCTCATACTCCCGCACTAGTCGAAGGGAACTCATCCCAAAGTGTGTAGAAACATATCTGTGAAGATACTCAGTCGTCCAGGTACATAGTAATCTGTGGTTGGTAGAAGAGAGCAACTGGACTTGCTTGAAAAGTCTTGAAGACTTCTGCATAAATATGACCTAAAACATCATCAGATTTTCACACAACTTCTAAAAGTAGATAAAGAGAACCCAGTTAAACAAATGAGACAAAAATATTATACTTGGTCATTTATTTATTGAGGAAAATGATCCAATATTACATATCTGTGAGTGGCAAAAGTATGTGAACCTCTAGAATTAGCAGTTAATTTGAAGGTGAAATTCGAGTCAGGTGTTTTCAATCAATGGAATGACAATCAGGTGTGAGTGGGCCCCCTGTTTTATTTAAAGAACAGGGATCTATCAAAGTCTGATCTTCACAACACATGTTTGTGGAAGTGTATCATGGCACGAACAAAGGAGATTTCTGAGAACCTCAGAAAAAGCATTGTTGATGCTCATCAGGCTGGAAAAGGTTACAAAACCATCTCTAAAGAGTTTGGACTCCACCAATCCACAGTCAGAAAGATTGTGTACAAATGGAGGAAATTCAAGACTATTGTTACCCTCCCCAGGAGTGGTCGACCAACAAAGATCACTCCAAGAGCAAGGCGTGTAATAGTAGGCGCGGTCACAAAGGATCCCAGGGTAACTTCTAAGCAACTAAAGGCCTCTCTCACATTGGCTAATGTTAATGTTCATGAGTCCACTATCAGGAGAACACTGAACAACAATGGTGTGCATGGCAGGGTTGCAAGGAGAAAGCCACTGCTCTCCAAAAAGAATATTGCTGCTTGTCTGCAGTTTGCTAAAGATCACGTGGACAAGCCAGAAGGCTATTGGAAAAATGTTTTGTGGATGGATGAGACCAAAATAGAACTTTATGGTTTAAATGAGAAGTGTTATGTTTGGAGAAAGGAAAACACTGCATTCCAGCATAAGAACCTTATCCCATCTGTGAAACATGGTGGTGGTAGTATCATGGTTTGGGCCTGTTTTGCTGCATCTGGGCCAGGACGGCTTGCCATTATTGATGGAACAATGAATTCTGAATTATACCAGCGAGTTCTAAAGGAAAATGTCAGGACATCTGTCCATGAACTGAATCTCAAGAGAAGGTGGGTCATGCAGCAAGACAACGACCCTAAGCACACAAGTCGTTCTACGAAAGAATGGTTAAAGAAGAATAAAGTTAATGTTTTGGAATGTCCAAGTCAAAGTCCTGACCTTAATCCAATCGAAATGTTATGGAAGGACCTGAAGCGAGCAGTTCATGTGAGGAAACCCACCAACATCCCAGAGTTGAAGCTGTTCTGTACGGATGAATGGGCTCAAATTCCTCCAAGCCGGTGTGCAGGACTGATCAGCAGTTACCGGAAACGTTTAGTTGCAGTTATTGCTGCACATGGGGGTCACACCAGATATTGAAAGCAAAGGTTCACATACTTTTGCCACTCACAGATATGTAATGTTGGATCATTTTCCTCAATAAATAAATGACCAAGTATAATATTTTTGTCTCATTTGTATAACCCTTTGGTGACTGACCCCTTGAACATGGTTCCTCCAGGAACGATGACGTTTCAGTCGTCAAGACAACGGAAAAACTAAAATACAAGAGCATTTTGTTTTGTGCACAAGAGCATTGTGACGTATCTTTCTGTTTTTGTATTTTAGTTCTTCTGTTGTCTTGACAACTGAAAAGTCATAGTTCCTGGAGGAACCATTTTCAAGGGGTCAGTCACCTAACTGGGTTCTCTTTATCGACTTTTTGGACTTGTGTGGAAATCTGATGACGTTTTAGGTCATATTTATGCAGAAATATAGAAAATTCTAAAGGGTTCACAAACTTTCAAACACCACTGTAGATAAGGCATTACTGGATATGCACAAAATAATGAAACAACAAATCAGTACTCTGGACATGAACAGTCAGAACTGTGTTCCTGGTGTGCATAAATGTCAAACCTTTGGTCAATCAAACCTGTATAACCAACTTCCAAAATCCTTATTTCCCTTATAAAATCCTTATAAGATGCAAATTAAAATAATTTACCTAAAATTTGAATGATAATTAACAATGATATATCCCGGTTACTTTTTATTCAATATTAATAACAATAAACTTTAAGAATGAATACAAGGCTTCAATGTTTGACAAAAAAAAAACAAAGTGTAAATGTTATGTGCTCTTTATCATCGTGGGAATTTATTATAGCTCTAAATAAATATTGAAGGTTTTTTTTGTTAAAAAGAATCCGTATAACTTTATTTGTACGCCCGTATACTATGTTTATTGAATCAAATCCGTATAAAATACGGACATTCTGTATATTCATTATGATCTCAACGAAAGCTTCACTGAATCGATTCTTTAGAACCAACTCGCATGCGTGTGAATCAATTTTCTTGATTCTTGACTCAGAAACTACGGAAACCTTATTTGTATTCCTGCTTTTAAAATGTAAACAATAATCACACTTTCATGCTGCATGAAATTAAAGTATGAACTTTCCTCAAACCATTAAGTGTGCATGAACTCAAACAAATGCAGTCCATGCGTCTGTATCGATTCGCTCGATCGAGTCATTTTTATGTTTCGTCCCGAAAAAGATCCGAATCGTTTATGAATCTCATCACTGTTACGGGAGGAGAGAAGAGATCCTCTTCCCTCAACAGAGAAAATCTGCTTCTTAATCAATTAGTTTCAGCGTTTGGTGAGTAGATCATCTGTATTTTATATTCATTGTGTGTCGATAGTCCGAAACTTGTAACTGGAAATTCAGGAGTGGTCCGCGAGCAGTCTACAAGACTATTAGTGTGTTTTAATAATTAATAGTGCATCGATTAATGCAGTTTCATGTCTAGATCTTATAAATGATGAATACGAAGTAGTTAAAACTAAGACAGAAGTATGTGACGGCAAAATTGTGATGATTATGTGTTAACATTAGAACTCCAGTTCCCATAATGCTTGTGAGCTAGGCATGCGCACTAGATGGGAGAGAACAGATATGGAAAAGGTGTAATAAAAGGCATCAAATATATTTACCCTACTTGTGAATGGAAATGCCGAAAAGTTTAATGTTTAACCTAATGTTTAATGTTGATCTAAAACATTTTAAAACTGATCGTGTAGTGGTATTTTTATTAATCATATGTAATTCTAACCTTTAAATATCCTATATACTCCTGTTTCTAACGCGTTTTAGCGAAATGTGGACTTGTCTTGTCTGGGAAACATGCAATTCGATCAACAGCGAGCTAACCCGCTCTTTACTTCATTTTTGACATTTTTTGAATAATTGTCGTCGTACAACCCCGATTCCAAAAAAGTTGGGACAAAGTACAAATTGTAAATAAAAACGGAATGCAATGATGTGGAAGTTTCAAAATTCCATATTTTATTCAGAATAGAACACAGATGACATATCAAATGTTTAAACTGAGAAAATGCATCATTTAAAGAGACAAATTAGGTGATTTTAAATTTCATGACAACAACACATCTCAAAAAAGTTGGGACAAGGCCATGTTTACCACTGTGAGACATCCCCTTTTCTCTTTACAACAGTCTGTAAACGTCTGGGGACTGAGGAGACAAGTTGCTCAAGTTTAGGGATAGGAATGTTAACCCATTCTTGTCTAATGTAGGATTCTAGTTGCTCAACTGTCTTAGGTCTTTTTTTGTCGTATCTTGCGTTTTATGATGCGCCAAATGTTTTCTATGGGTGAAAGATCTGGACTGCAGGCTGGCCAGTTCAGTACCTGGACCCTTCTTCTACGCAGCCATGATGCTGTAATTGATGCAGTATGTGGTTTGGCATTGTCATGTTGGAAAATGCAAGGTCTTCCCTGAAAGAGACGTCGTCTGGATGGGAGCATATGTTGCTCTAGAACCTGGATATACCTTTCAGCATTGATGGTGTCTTTCCAGATGTGTAAGCTGCCCATGCCACATGCACTAATGCAACCCCATACCATCAGAGATGCAGGCTTCTGAACTGAGCGCTGAGAACAACTTGGGTCGTCCTTCTCCTTTTTAGTCCGAATGACACGGCGTCCCTGATTTCCATAAAGAACTTCAAATTTTGATTCGTCTGACCACAGAACAGTTTTCCACTTTGCCACAGTCCATTTTAAATGAGCCTTGGCCCAGAGAAGACGTCTGCGCTTCTGGATCGTGTTTAGATACAGCTTCTTCTTTGAACTATAGAGTTTTAGCTGGCAACGACGGATGGCACGGTGAATTGTGTTCACAGATAATGTTCTCTGGAAATATTCCTGAGCCCATTTTGTGATTTCCAATACAGAAGCATGCCTGTATGTGATGAAGTGCCGTCTAAGGGCCCGAAGATCATGGGCACCCAGTATGGTTTTTCGGCCTTGACCCTTACGCACAGAGATTCTTCCAGATTCTCTGAATCTTTTGATGATATTATGCACTGTAGATGATGATATGTTCAAACTCTTTGCAATTTTACACTGTCGAACTCCTTTCTGATATTGCTCCACTATTTGTCGGTGCAGAATTAGGGGGATTGGTGATCCTCTTCTCATCTTTACTTCTGAGAGCCGCTGCCACTCCAAGATGCTCTTTTTATACCCAGTCATGTTAATGACCTATTGCCAATTGACCTAATGAGTTGCAATTTGGTCCTCCAGCTGTTCCTTTTTTGTACCTTTAACTTTTCCAGCCTCTTATTGCCCCTGTCCCAACTTTTTTGAGACGTGTTGCTGTCACGAAATTTCAAACGAGCCAATATTTGGCATGAAATTTCAAACTGTCTCACTTTCGACATTTGATATGTTGTCTATGTTCTATTGTGAATACAATATCAGTTTTTGAGATATGTAAATTATTGCATTCCGTTTTTATTTACAATTTGTACTTTGTCCCAACTTTTTTGGAATCGGGGTTGTATTATAAATATAATATTTTGAATAATTGTTCCGTAGCAATATGCTCTGTCTCTTTTCTCAGTCAACATTGAGATAAGACTCCCAGACTGTTACAGATAGCTATAATATAAACAACCAACCCATGCAAGAACAGCAGACAAGGACACACAGAATTCTGCAATGGGCAGAGAAAATCATTATTTTTGGCACTTTCTCACACAATAAGAAATTTAATAAGTAATCTCTTTATATTACTAGGTAAATTCCATATACATAAAGTCAAAATGTCCAAGATAACCGATTCTCATTCCCATTATTTGTAATTGAATTAAAAATGTATTTTGAGTCTCTGTCACATATTGAATCCAACAAAGAGTGCTTATCAGCTATTCAATTTTATTCAAATTACATTCAGTGAAATTGTTTGTCATTTCAATTTGCTCTTTTATATTTCTTTCTTTAAACTTATTGCTCCTTATGAGGCTAAGCTTAAACATGTTCCTTCTAATTTCGAACTATTGATATGAAATGTTCTGATTAACTGTTTGCTGAGTTTTAAACCTCCATACTTTTGCCTTTAAAAACCACAGAGGATATGGAATGGATAGGCCTTTAATGTATTTAGTTAACCATAATTTTTTTCAGCAAGAAACAGAGTTAACAAACGTTTACTTGAAGAATGTTGAGAAAAAAAAAGGAGAAAAAATTTTTCCTTCCAGTGGTGTTTATAAATCGGAGACTTGGGTTTATCTTTATTTAACCATTAAGAAAAAAAAAGTCATAAATTATCATGATTATGATACATTGGCTTGTATAAGTATTCATTGTCCTTGAACCTTTCCGCATTTTGTTGCACTGCAACCTGGAACTTAAATTGACATGAAACTAAACAAAATATGATTCAATATTCATGTGCATCCTGTTTATGTTAAGCAGTACCTCTCTCTCTGGATCGATGTCATCCTACAGTCTCTTCTCGAGCAAGGCGTGGTGAGATCATGCACCAGCTCGCACAATACACCTGTCAATCCAGTACCTAAACCCGATGGTACCTGGCATTTTACACAAGATTTACGTAAGATTAATGAATTGATTGTTTCTTCTGTAATGTCACAGGTTCCTGCTCATCATTGCTGTTTTTCCATTAATGATCTCTGTTCTGCCTTTTTTCACGCACATGAGGAGATAGCGTTTGGACTCAAGGTTTCATTGACTCTCCTGCTGTTTTTTTCAGCTGTAATTCAAATTCATAACGCACTCTCTGACCTCTCCCTCCCTCAGGACTCTGTGGTCTGTGTGTTCTGGTATCTGCTGAGTCACCAGAATTCTGCCAAGACACTGACACTTGTGCCTGCCCCAACATCTGGCGCACAAGGGCTTTAAGGTTTCCAGGACCAATGGACACTTAAGTATTTGAACTTTTGAAGTTTGAACTTTCTCAAGGCTGTCATTCTAGACACAAAACGCCCTGCAACTAAACATGCACTGATGTCTTTTCTGGGTCAGAAAATGGATCCCTGACTGCTCTTTATATGACAAGCTTCTCCGTTCTGCAATCTCTCATCACGATCCACTGCAACATCCTTTGACCTGGACTGACACTATGGTGGTCGCTTATCACTCCCTCAAAAGCACCCTTTGTTCCACCCCTGGGGTTACCTGATCACTTCAAGCCCTTCCACCTCTATGCCTGTGAACACCAAGGCACAGCTGTTGGCCGGGAGCATGAAGGGGGGAGATGCATCATTGTGCGTTTTTATCCAAAACATTAGACATTGTTGCTCAAGGCTTACCTGCATGTCTGGGAGCTGTCTCCGCATGTGCTTTGATGGTTTTAGATGCGGAAAAATTGGTCTTGTCTCACTCACTGATCTTGCACTCGTCACATCAAGTTAAACAGGTGTTGCAAAATTTACAGACCCATTAAATTAATTTATCAGTAATTTAATTGATAATTAAATTAACATATGACTGTTTATTCTCTGTTCTACTAACAATCTCGAAATTCGTGTCACATCCCCTTTTGATAATGTAGGTCACGCTCTCGCACGCCTCTTTAATTCTCAGGATGATACTTGGGATGACATTGATATTGTCTGTCTAAAAATCGTACATACTACTAGTATCAGGTCTGATCTCTCCTCCAGCCCTCTAGAGATGGGGGAAGTACTCTTTGTTGATGGTTCTTGTTCTAAACCCTCAAACGGTGTATAATATTTATAATTTATAATATTTATCATACCTCTGTGGTTACTCTGTGTGTTCACTGCCTGATATTCTGCATGAGGCATACGCTCTTCCTTTCTCATTTGATTTTTGTCATCTTGATTGTGGACAAATTCTCTAAATGGGTAGAAGTTTTTCCTGTTCTCGAGAGAACACGAAGGTAGTTACTCGTACTCTGGCAAAAGAAATAGTACCTAGTTATAATAATAATACTAATACATTTTATTTATAAGTGCCTTTCAAGGTACCTAAGGACACTGGATGGTAAAAAAGAAAAACAAACAATAAAAGCAGAACAATAAAATAACAACAGTAAAATAATAAGAAATCAATAATAATAATTATTGTTATAGTTATGGGGTTCCAGACGCCATAGACTCAGACAAAGGTACCCCTTTCACCTCAAAAGACACACAAAACATTTGTAAGTATCTCTAAACTAAAGTGGTGTTTTCACATTCCTCAATCCTCTGGTATCGTAGAACGTACTAATCGAACATTGAAAGACAAATTAATTAAGGCCATGCAGGACACAGGTTTGGCTCTGTAATCCATAATTCATTCTGGCTGAAATTCGTGTGACACCAAGAAATTATTTTTAGAAGACCTTTCCCTCTCCCTTGGAAGAAGGGAACTCTGGCTCCAGGTACCTCTGATTTGAAAATGCATATGGATGAGTATTCTGCAGCCCTTATAGATAAGTTGTATAACATTTGTACCAAGGTCAATAGTACAATATTATCTCCACCACACACCCCTTTCACGTGGGAGACAAGTGCTGGTGTGACTTTTTAAAGTAACGATTTGGACAATTGGGAAAACCTAGATATGGTGGGCCTGCAGACATAGTCGCCATTACTTTTCTGTTTTAACTGATCTTTTTCCACAGTGGATCCATGCCATGCGATTGAAGAAGGCTCCATAACAAAGTTGTGTTACAATGACAAGTTTGCTATTAATGTTTTCTCTGTGTCCCTTTCCAGTCTCTGTGCTCTCTCTCTGTCTCTCTATTTCTGAGCTCTACACAGATTTGACGTGATCTGTGTGCAGCCCTGGCCGACTGAGAATCCTGGGGTTGCTGCCTGCGGGACGTTGTGAACATAGAGGGGAAGAGATCTTGCGTTCCGTTTGGAACCAGTCATCCTCACTACAACCATGTCAGTCCTCATCACGGGTTTCGTGACTGCTTCATTGTTGCTCGGGGCAGGGCTACCCGCCCGAGCCTTCGTGACTGCTTCATCTTTGCTTGGGGCAGAGTTACCCGCCCGAGCCTTCTAATTTCACTTTCCCTCACTGTTTTAGAACAAATTACTCTGAAGGAAGTAGCGTGTATTTGGGACGAATTAAGAGGTTTTGAGTTTCTCTAAGCTCCGGTGAGGTGGGACGAGGGCTGATTGGGCATGCCCGCCCTCTGAGCACCAATATACATCAAGAAGGGCAAAGATTAACTCAAGATTAATTCTCGATGTAATCACATATATGATCCTAGGATTTGATAATAGTGATACTATTATCAAAGGGGGGGATTGTTAGGTTTTATTATTATGTATTATGTATTATTTTAGTATTATGTATTATTATTTATTTATTATTATGTCCAACTAACAACCATAAGCTCCCCAACCTACCCTTCCTGGCCTGCTCGTTGCTCTCTGTAACCATGCCTGAGTTTCCATTGGCTGTTTGTTTATTTTCAAGTGGGCGACTGCCCAGAAGCAGACTTTTGTTCTGGGGAAGTTTATTCTGACCCCCATTTGCATGCTTCTCACACTTTTGGGGCATGCCTCAGGAAGCATTTGTTGCTTCATTGTTCAATGAGAGCAGTTGGCTGGAAGGTGGTGAAAAGTGCCTTTTCATTACAGCAGCTTGCTTTTCACCTGCAGCTTTAAGAATACAAGCAGGTAAGCATCATATTTTCAGTTTGTAAAAGCTGTCTCAGCTGACTTTGCACTCGAGCGAGAGTTAGAATTTCATAGTGGATGGTGGGACTATGACAAGCCTGTTGAAAAATGTGAGTTGGAGATTCTGAGGTCAGTGGGCAATTCAAGAAATAAAGCCAAGCAAACTGAAAGGAATCTGTGATAGCTCACCTTCGGAGCTCATAAGAGGAGCATATCAGCAGAAAAGTAGTTTGCAGTTAGTTGATTTGGTCATTGCCAAGGTTGTGGGTTTAATCCAACTAGTGGCTGTTTTCACAGATGTGCTGCTTTGAATGTGGCGAAAGAAATTTGATCTAGACTTGGCTGAAAGTGCAGATGATTCGGCTGGTTTGCAAGATGACAAGAAAGTTTTCTCTGTAAAATGCAAGTAAGACTGTGGCTTTGGAGAATGTGGGCATCGATCCCACTACCTCTTACATGCTAAGCAAGCACTCTACCACTTGAGCTAATTCCCCTGTTGTGTTTGAGCATTTGTCCAACTAACTACCGCAAGCTCCCCAACCTGCCCTTCCTGGCCTGCTCGTTGCTCTCTGCAACCATGCCTGAGTTTCCATTGGCTGTTTGTTTATTTTCAAGTGGGCGACTGCCCAGAAGCAGACTTTTGTTCTGGGGGAGTGGATTCTGACTCCCATTTGCATCAATACCAGGTGGTAAGCTTCAAGGCGTTTGCCCCTAAAACAACCCAATCTCCTCACATGGACTCCCTGGCATGCTTCTCACACTTTTGGGGCATGCCTCAGGAAGCATTTGTTGCTTCATTGTTCAATGAGAGCAGTTGGCTGGAAGGTGGTGAAAAGTGCCTTTTCATTACAGCAGCTTGCTTTTCACCTGCAGCTTTAAGAATACAAGCAGGTAAGCATCATATTTTCAGTTTGTAAAAGCTGTCTCAGCTGACTTTGCACTCGAGCGAGAGTTAGAATTTCATAGTGGATGGTGGGACTATGACAAGCCTGTTGAAAAATGTGAGTTGGAGATTCTGAGGTCAGTGGGCAATTCAAGAAATAAAGCCAAGCAAGCTGAAAGGAATCTGTGATAGCTCACCTTCGGAGCTCATAAGAGGAGCATATCAGCAGAAAAGTAGTGTGCATTTAGTTGATTTGGTCATTGCCAAGGTTGTGGGTTTAATCCAAATAGTGGCTGTTTTCACAGATGTGCTGCTTTGAATGTGGCGAAAGAAATTTGATCTAGACTTGGCTGAAAGTGCAGATGATTCGGCTGGTTTGCAAGATGACAAGAAAGTTTTTCTCTATAAAATGCAAGTAAGCTGGCGGCTTTGGAGAATGTGGGCATCGATCCCACTACCTCTTACATGCTAAGCAAGCACTCTACCACTTGAGCTAATTCCCCTGCTGTGTTTGAGCATTTGTCCAACTAACTACCACAAGCTCCCCAACCTGCCCTTCCTGGCCTGCTCGTTGCTCTCTGGAACCATGACTGAGTTTCCATTGGTTGGTTGGTTGTTTATTTTCAAGTTGGCGACTGCCCAGAAGCAGACTTTTGTTCTGGGGGAGTGGATTCTGACTCCCATTATGCATGAATACCAGGTGGTAAGCTTCACGGGTTTTGCCCCTAAAACAAACCAATCTCCTCACATGGACTCCCTGGCATGCTTCTCACACTTTTGGGGCATGCCTCAGGAAGCATTTGTTGCTTCATTGTTCAATGAGAGCAGTTGGCTGGAAGGTGGTGAAAAGTACCTTTTCACGACAGCAGCTTGCTTTTCACCAGCAGCTTTAAGAATACAAGCAGGTAAGCATCATATTTTCAGTTTGTAAAAGCTGTCTCAGCTGACTTTGCACTCGAGCGAGAGTTAGAATTTCATAGTGGATGGTGGGACTATGACAAGCCTGTTGAAAAATGTGAGTTGGAGATTCTGAGGTCAGTGGGCAATTCAAGAAATAAAGCCAAGCAAACTGAAAGGAATCTGTGATAGCTCACCTTCGGAGCTCATAAGAGGAGCATATCAGCAGAAAAGTAGTTTGCAGTTAGTTGATTTGGTCATTGCCAAGGTTGTGGGTTTAATCCAAATAGTGGCTGTTTTCACAGATGTGCTGCTTTGAATGTGGCGAAAGAAATTTGATCTAGACTTGGCTGAAAGTGCAGACGATTCGGCTGGTTTGCAAGATGACAAGAAAGTTTTTCTCTATAATACGCAAGTAAGCTGGCGGCTTTGGAGAATGTGGGCATCGATCCCACTACCTCTTACATGCTAAGCAAGCGCTCTACCACGTGAGCTAATTCCCCTGCTGTGTTTGAGCATTTGTCCAACTAACTACCGAAAGCTCCCCAACCTGCCCTTCCTGGCCTGCTCGTTGCTCTCTGGAACCATGCCTGAGTTTCCATTGGTTGGTTGGTTCTTTATTTTCAAGTTGGCGACTGCCCAGAAGCAGACTTTTGTTCTGGGGGAGTGGATTCTGACTCCCATTATGCATGAATACCAGGTGGTAAGCTTCACGGGTTTTGCCCCTAAAACAAACCAATCTCCTCACATGGACTCCCTGGCATGCTTCTCACACTTTTGGGGCATGCCTCAGGAAGCATTTGTTGCTTCATTGTTCAATGAGAGCAGTTGGCTGGAAGGTGGTGAAAAGTACCTTTTCACGACAGCAGCTTGCTTTTCACCAGCAGCTTTAAGAATACAAGCAGGTAAGCATCATATTTTCAGTTTGTAAAAGCTGTCTCAGCTGACTTTGCACTCGAGCGAGAGTTAGAATTTCATAGTGGATGGTGGGACTATGACAAGCCTGTTGAAAAATGTGAGTTGGAGATTCTGAGGTCAGTGGGCAATTCAAGAAATAAAGCCAAGCAAACTGAAAGGAATCTGTGATAGCTCACCTTCAGAGCTCATAAGAGGAGCATATCAGCAGAAAAGTAGTGTGCAGTTAGTTGATTTGGTCATTGCCAAGGTTGTGGGTTTAATCCAAATAGTGGCTGTTTTCACAGATGTGCTGCTTTGAATGTGGCGAAAGAAATTTGATCTAGACTTGGCTGAAAGTGCAGATGATTCGGCTGGTTTGCAAGATGACAAGAAAGTTTTTCTCTGTAAAATGCAAGTAAGCTGGTGGCTTTGGAAAATGTGGGCATCGATCCCACTACCTCTTACATGCTAAGTAAGCACTCTACCACTTGAGCTAATTCCCTTGCTGTGTTTAAGCATTTGTCCAACTAACTACCGCAAGCTCCCCAACCTGCCCTTCCTGGCCTGCTCGTTGCTCTCTGGAACCATGACTGAGTTTCCATTGGTTGGTTGGTTGTTTATTTTCAAGTTGGCGACTGCCCAGAAGCAGACTTTTGTTCTGGGGGAGTGGATTCTGACTCCCATTATGCATGAATACCAGGTGGAAAGCTTCATGGGTTTTGCCCCTAAAACAACCCAATCTCCTCACATGGACTCCCTGGCATGCTTCTCACACTTTTGGGGCATGCCTCAGGAAGCATTTGTTGCTTCATTGTTCAATGAGAGCAGTTGGCTGGAAGGTGGTGAAAAGTGCCTTTTCATTACAGCAGCTTGCTTTTCACCTGCAGCTTTAAGAATACAAGCAGGTAAGCATCATATTTTCAGCTTGTAAAAGCTGTCTCAGCTGACTTTGCACTCGAGCGAGAGTTAGAATTTCATAGTGGATGGTGGGACTATGACAAGCCTGTTGAAAAATGTGAGTTGGAGATTCTGAGGTCAGTGGGCAATTCAAGAAATAAAGCCAAGCAAGCTGAAAGGAATCTGTGATAGCTCACCTTCGGAGCTCATAAGAGGAGCATATCAGCAGAAAAGTAGTGTGCAGTTAGTTGATTTGGTCATTGCCAAGGTTGTGGGTTTAATCCAAATAGTGGCTGTTTTCACAGATGTGCTGCTTTGAATGTGGCGAAAGAAATTTGATCTAGACTTGGCTGAAAGTGCAGATGATTCGGCTGGTTTGCAAGATGACAAGAAAGTTTTTCTCTGTAAAATGCAAGTAAGACAGTGGCTGTGGAGAATGTGGGCATCGATCCCACTACCTCTTACATGCTAAACAAGTGCTCTACCACTTGAGCTAATTCCCTTGCTGTGTTTGATCATTTGTCCAACTAACTACCGCAAGCTCCCCAACCTGCCCTTCCTGGCCTGCTCGTTGCTCTCTGCAACCATGCCTGAGTTTCCATTGGCTGTTTGTTTATTTTCAAGTGGGCGACTGCCCAGAAGCAGACTTTTGTTCTGGGGGAGTGGATTCTGACTCCCATTTGCATCAATACCAGGTGGTAAGCTTCAAGGCGTTTTGCCCCTAAAACAACCCAATCTCCTCACATGGACTCCCTGGCATGCTTCTCACACTTTTGGGGCATGCCTCAGGAAGCATTTGTTGCTTCATTGTTCAATGAGAGCAGTTGGCTGGAAGGTGGTGAAAAGTACCTTTTCACGACAGCAGCTTGCTTTTCACCAGCAGCTTTAAGAATACAAGCAGGTAAGCATCATATTTTCAGTTTGTAAAAGCTGTCTCAGCTGACTTTGCACTCGAGCGAGAGTTAGAATTTCATAGTGGATGGTGGGACTATGACAAGCCTGTTGAAAAATGTGAGTTGGAGATTCTGAGGTCAGTGGGCAATTCAAGAAATAAAGCCAAGCAAACTGAAAGGAATCTGTGATAGCTCACCTTCGGAGCTCATAAGAGGAGCATATCAGCAGAAAAGTAGTGTGCAGTTAGTTGATTTGGTCATTGCCAAGGTTGTGGGTTTAATCCAAATAGTGGCTGTTTTCACAGATGTGCTGCTTTGAATGTGGCGAAAGAAATTTGATCTAGACTTGGCTGAAAGTGCAGATGATTCGGCTGGTTTGCAAGATGACAAGAAAGTTTTTCTCTGTAAAATGCAAGTAAGATGGTGGCTGTGGAGAATGTGGGCATCGATCCCACTACCTCTTACGTGCGCCTACTGTGTCTCACTGTTACTGCTAAAGTAAGCCCAAAGTAAGCCCACAGTGGCCAATCAGGTCCGACATGGGCTTACTTTTGACCAATGAGGTTGCCTCCCATGGGCTTACTTTGGGCCAGTGGGCTTACTTTTGACCAATGAGGTTGCCTCCCATGGGCTTACTTTAGGCCCTGCCCGCTCTTTCTCTTGTCATTCGTGATCGGAACATCACAGCGATTCAACGAGGTAAGTGGACTTGCATTTCTCCTAGGTATATGTAACTTTGAGATTTTTGGTGGATGATACGGAGAAATGTAGTCGCTACTGATTCTTGATTTTACATAAAATGCTGAGCGTAAAATTCGTAAAGTTTCGTGATACACGGTGTTGTTCTTCTGCCTGTGGTAATTGACTACCATTAACGTAGGTGGCTGTAAAGGAAATCTCTTACTTATACGAAAAGATATTAAACCCAAACGGTTTAAAATTTGTTGTTGTGCTTCATTTCTGGTGAAAACGGGTTAAATGGTCAAACAAACAGCCTGCCCACCTGAAATCTGGCTTACTTGTATGAGGAAGGGGGAAATTGTCGCATTTGTTTAATCAGACTAAACCGATTAAATGTAAAAGGCAAACTGCGTACTGAAATGTATTTGTATGTACTCAAAACGGTTTATTTGTTTTAAAACCGACCATGGTTTAGCCGATTCAATGAGGAATGTGCAGATGTAAAGACTGTAAACAGAAGAATATGTGACGTTGATGTATGCTCTAGTATATTCCATCATATTAATGTCTCAAGCGGTTTGAATATCGAAAATAGCAGATTTTATTTTATTCGTGTTAAAAAAGAAACAGTCTTTACAGTCGCCTAATTACGAGATCTTGCGGTCATGAGGAGAAACTCATTAACGACAATGAGAAAATAAGGCTATTAATAAGGCATTAAAATAAGGCATAAAAATAAGGCATTAAAACGGGCACCCTGAAGAAAGGCGACGTGGTGCTCAACTGCTACAGGTGTGCCCGTGGCTCCACCTCCCTGGAGTCTTTCCATCTTCACCTGACTAGGTTTATCCCAGGTATTTACTTTCTCTTTTTTTTGGGGGGGGGGTACTTTATTAATAGTTTGATATGACTTCTTGTGGCGGCCCAAAGGGCGTGTCTTGGTTTTTCCACCCTCCTGCTTTTTTTTGTGTCTTCTCAGGTGTGCAAGATGTAGCCGATTAGGCTGACGAGGGACGCGTGGGTCCACCTGATGCTCCTTCAAAATGACCTGGCTCTTTTTTCTACGTAGGAGAGAGCAGCGAGGGCAAGACGACGTCCTTCTCAGTGCCTCCCGTTCAATCTTGAGCGGCGTGCCTCTTTGAAGGACTTTAAAGTTCATATTCTGGCTTTTGTTTTGTTTCACTCTTTGGTTGAATTTGTAGCGCTGGCTTTGAAAAGTAAAATAAGTGAACTGGCTCCATGCCTCCTCTACATTATTTCTCACTTGTGATGTGAGCGTAACACTCCTTTTGTAATGTATGTTTGGTTGTAATGGAAATTGTGTTATAACAGGAGGAGCATGGCATATAATTCTGTGACCTGGGGTCCTGACTTTTTTGTGTTCATGTATTTATCCATCAGGAACCAGTGCCAGCGCCTCGCATTTCCAGGCGTATCTTCTGGAAGGACTGATGCGCTGGAACGAGGACAGAATGAAGGACTCTGTTCAAGCACCCACTTCCATGCGCACCTACGGCAGTGTTCTGCAGGAGGCCGTGGATCGGCTCAGCCAAGCCGTTCTGGGAAAACGTTGGGATGAGCAGTACCGCAGTCCTGGAGTCTACACAGGTTAGCACTGATCACTTATTCAAAAAGGACAAAATTACCTCAGGCAGTGTATCATATAGTTACATTTTAATGTATTACTTGAATATGAACAATTTTCTGTTTTACTTTTCATAGGTGAATTGTTGGCCATGGAGTACCTGTACAGCCAGACTGGCATATCACTTACTCCAACACTCCACAACCAAGAGGAGGAGGACCAGCTGGTGGAGGACATTGATGACGAGGACATTGAGGACGAAGGCTTTGAGGAGGAGACAGAGGACATCACAGTTCCTGTGCTGACTGACGATGACCATGACATTGAAAGGAGGCCCTCAACCACAAGGCGTCGGGCACCTTCACCACCACCTCTACCAGAACTGCCGTCCACGTCCACGGGTGGAGGTCAGCGTCCAGTTGCTGCTGCCGCCGTTCCGTCCACGTCGGGTCAAGGACTGCACCCTGCTGCTACTGCTGCTGCCACCACTTCATGGGCTCAGGTAAGACACTAACAGATATTTCAATTCCAAGTTAATGTTACTACATTTTACATTTACCACTACTAATGAATACTTTTTAATTTTTTTTTATTTAGGGCGTCATCGTTGGACCGGATGGCATTCCTGGGTGGGACAAAGTGCAAGAGCTGGCTGCTTACCTGGTGGACCTGCGAGATGCCGCCTACCTCACTGAGCCACAGGTGACCGAGGTCATCCAGCTGTGGGCGGCACTCCCAGACAGCGACAAGGAGAGGATCGACTACCAGCCACGTCACCAGGAGCGGCTGTCGTCTGGTCGATTCAAGGCACCGAAGCGGTCTGGAGTCACACCGGGTGTGGAGAGCGTCAAGCGCAGCTTGATAGGTCACCCTGGGGGGCCGGCTCAGTGGCCTGGTACCAGCCGCTTGGTAGACGCCATGTGCACATGCTTGTGCACTTTGCACAAGTGCACTACCAGGAAGGCCGGTGTTTCCACTCCCAGGTGGACCAGAATTCTGGATGATTACCACCACATCCGTGACTTGATCATCACCAGCCCACGGTTGATGGCAGATACAACAATTCAGTTGTTTCAAATCAACCAGCGGACACTTATTCAGTGGTAGGTCTCCCCCTTTTTTATTGATTTCCCTCAAATTTACACAATAATGGTCTCATAATTGTCCCATGAACACACAAATGACCCTCCCACAAACTCTCTCATTTCAGGTTTCAACAGCGGCTGAAAGGTCAGGAGATGAGTACACTCACTCAGGGACTGACTCCAGCACCCCAAATTCCCCGCAAATACTTGCTTCCGTAGTTGGCACGGACAGAGCAGAGATCACAGCTCAGCACTCACTCACTGCCGAGTTCAAAAAGTAAATAAATAAATAAACCAACCCAGGGCTGTTTCTGCCCGGTTTCGAACCGGGGGCCTTTCGTGTGTTAGACGAATGTGATAACCACTACAATACAGAAACCGCAGCCCTGGGACAGATCAGCTGTTGCCTGGGCCTCAAATACAGGAGCAATGGCACTTAGGCATGTGTCGCCAGGGTAGGCCTGCAGCGTTGGTGGTATAGTGGCTAGCATAGCTGCCTTCCAAGCAGTTGACCCGGGTTCGATTCCCGGCCAATGCACACCCTTTGACGCTTCGTTGCCCTGATGAAAGGCGGAGAGCATGGCGAGGCACTTGGGAGGAAACAGCAGGAATGGATCAGTTGCTCGTCACTGCCTTGCCGAGGAGGTGACCGAGGGCTGCTCCTTCTGCTTTCCGCTCGCGTTGCATGTAGTCGAATAGCATCGGTTTGCGCAAACCTGGGCGTGTTTGCAGGACACGGGCACCTGCGTGTTTGTCTTTCGTTGGCGGCAAGCAACTTTGCTTGTTTTCCACAAACGGAGAACTGCACAGTCACGGTTTGAGAGTTAATAAGCAAACGTGTCTGAATGTTGGCCGGCAAATACCCGTTGAGACAGGATGAAGCATTCCAGAGTCAATGCCAATTTGCAGCGTTCTGATGCCGTGTGCAGCCCGGTTGACCTGACCTCACTCCGTAAACGAGCAACCAAGTGGTATTTGAGAACACCACCTCCCCGTGACGAATTGCAATGTCCATGCTTCCACAGTCGACAGACATGTAGATAATGCCCGATTTTGTTTTTAAAGCAGCCGTCACGGACCTTGACGGAAAACCAGAGAGGCAGGGAAACCGTTCAAACGAGGTTTTGTCCCGATGGTCGTCTGCACGTAGGAGAACATGACAACCACTAATCCACAGAAAGCAATCCGGTCACGTTAAGGGTCTGTCTTTCTGGCTGTTTCGAGAGTACCTGATCATAGCAAGGCGATAACTGGACGTTAAGAAAAGCCGAGCTCAAAGGGCAAAGCATGGCTCTGCCAGCGTCTATAGCATCAACAAGCGTCTATTCGCTTGTTAGGTGCAAGGGGAAACCACTGCACAGCAGAAAACACGCGAAGCTTTTTCAGCGTCTCGGTTTGGGATTGTTCCAAAAGGCACGGACGGAGCAGAGATGGCAGCTCGACATTTGTTCGCTGCCAAGTTCAAGAAAACCAGCACCGTTTCCGCCCGGTTTCGAATGGCGGACCGCTCTCGTGTTAAGCGAACGTGGTAACCAATACAATACGGAAACCACGCGTGTGTTAGCTCTTGCCTGGGCCTCAAGAAGAACGCGGGTCACGCTTAAACAATTGTCACGAGAATAGGGGCACGGCCTTGGCATCGTAGAGATGAGCTGGTGGTCGAGCGTGACAAGGTTCAGCATCGAAAAGCGCTGCAACATCATCACGGGAAGAAATCAAATGCCTTGTGTGGACGGGCCAAGGAGGGGACTGAGGACTGGTCTTTCCACTAGCAACGTAAGTACTTGTTTGCAGGTTTGAATGACATCAGTTTGCCCCTGCGTACGTTCGACCCATGAAGCGGTGAAGAACACGGGCTCCTGCGTGTTTTCCTTTCGTTGGCAACAAGCGACAGGTGTATATTTGTCCACAAACAGAGAACTGTAGAGTCACTGTTTAAGATTTGTTCAGCAAATGTGTCCATACCTTGGCGGGTCAAAAGCAAATACTTGCTTCCGTAGTTGGCACGGACAGAGCAGAGATCTGTCCGTGCCAACTACGTGCAGGGTCCGTGCAGGGTAGGCCTGCAGCGTTGGTGGTATAGTGGCTAGCATAGCTGCCTTCCAAGCAGTTGACCCGGGTTCGATTCCCGGCCAACGCACACCCTTTGACGCTTCGTTGCTCTGATGAAAGGTGGAGAGCATGGCGAGGCACTTGGGAGGAAACAGCAGGAACGGATCAGTTGCTCGTCACTGCCTTGCCGAGGAGGTGACCGAGGGCTGCTCCTTCTGCTTTCCGCTCGCGTTGCATGTAGTCGAATAGCATCGGTTTGCGCAAACCTGGGCGTGTTTGCAGGACACGGGCACCTGAGTGTTTGTCTTTCGTTGGCGGCAAGCTACTTTGCCTGTTTTCCACAAACGGAGAACTGCACAGTCACGGTTTGAGAGTTAATAAGCAAACGTGTATGAATGTTGGCCGGCAAATACTCGTTGAGACAGGATGAAGCATTCCAGAGTCAATGCCCATTTGCAGCGTTCTGATGCCGTGTGCAGCCCGGTTTACCTGACCTCACTCCGTAAACGAGCAACCAAGTGGTATTTGAGAACACCACCTCCCCGTGACGAATTGCAATGTCCATGCTTCCACAGTCGACAGACATGTAGATAATGCCCGATTTTGTTTTTAAAGCAGCCGTCACGGACCTTGACGGAAAACCAGAGAGGCAGGGAAACCGTTCAAACGAGGTTTTGTCCCGACGGTCGTCTGCACGTAGGAGAACATGACAACCACTAATCCACAGAAAGCAATCCGGTCACGTTAAGGGTCTGTCTTTCTGGCTGTTTCGAGAGTACCTGATCATAGCAAGGCGATAAGTGGACGTTAAGAAAAGCCGAGCTCAAAGGGCAAAGCATGGCTCTGCCAGCGTCTATAGCATCAACAAGCGTCTATTCGCTTGTTAGGTGCAAGGGGAAACCACTGCACAGCAGAAAACACGCGAAGCTTTTTCAGCGTCTCGGTTTGGGATTGTTCCAAAAGGCACGGACGGAGCAGAGATGGCAGCTCGACATTTGTTCGCTGCCAAGTTCAAGAAAACCAGCACCGTTTCCGCCCGGTTTCGAATGGCGGACCGCTCTCGTGTTAAGCGAACGTGGTAACCAATACAATACGGAAACCACGCGTGTGTTAGCTCTTGCCTGGGCCTCAAGAAGAACGCGGGTCACGCTTAAACAATTGTCACGAGAATAGGGGCACGGCCTTGGCATCGTAGAGATGAGCTGGTGGTCGAGCGTGACAAGGTTCAGCATCGAAAAGCGCTGCAACATCATCACGGGAAGAAATCAAATGCCTTGTGTGGACGGGCCAAGGAGGGGACTGAGGACTGGTCTTTCCACTAGCAACGTAAGTACTTGTTTGCAGGTTTGAATGACATCAGTTTGCCCCTGCGTACGTTCGACCCATGAAGCGGTGAAGAACACGGGCTCCTGCGTGTTTTCCTTTCGTTGGCAACAAGCGACAGGTGTATATTTGTCCACAAACAGAGAACTGTAGAGTCACTGTTTAAGATTTGTTCAGCAAATGTGTCCATACCTTGGCGGGTCAAAAGCAAATACTTGCTTCCGTAGTTGGCACGGACAGAGCAGAGATCACAGCTCAGCACTCACTCACTGCCGAGTTCAAAAAGTAAATAAATAAATAAATGAACCAACCCAGGGCTGTTTCTGCCCGGTTTCGAACCGGGGGCCTTTCGTGTGTTAGACGAACTTGATAACCACTACACTACAGAAACCGCAGCCCTGGGACAGATCAGCTGTTGCCTGGGCCTCAAATACAGGAGCAATGGCGCTTAGGCATGTGTCGCCAGGGTAGGCCTGCAGCGTTGGTGGTATAGTGGCTAGCATAGCTGCCTTCCAAGCAGTTGACCCGGGTTCGATTCCCGGCCAACGCACACCCTTTGACGCTTCGTTGCTCTGATGAAAGGTGGAGAGCATGGCGAGGCACTTGGGAGGAAACAGCAGGAACGGATCAGTTGCTCGTCACTGCCTTGCCGAGGAGGTGACCGAGGGCTGCTCCTTCTGCTTTCCGCTCGCGTTGCATGTAGTCGAATAGCATCGGTTTGCGCAAACCTGGGCGTGTTTGCAGGACACGGGCACCTGAGTGTTTGTCTTTCGTTGGCGGCAAGCTACTTTGCCTGTTTTCCACAAACGGAGAACTGCACAGTCACGGTTTGAGAGTTAATAAGCAAACGTGTATGAATGTTGGCCGGCAAATACTCGTTGAGACAGGATGAAGCATTCCAGAGTCAATGCCCATTTGCAGCGTTCTGATGCCGTGTGCAGCCCGGTTTACCTGACCTCACTCCGTAAACGAGCAACCAAGTGGTATTTGAGAACACCACCTCCCCGTGACGAATTGCAATGTCCATGCTTCCACAGTCGACAGACATGTAGATAATGCCCGATTTTGTTTTTAAAGCAGCCGTCACGGACCTTGACGGAAAACCAGAGAGGCAGGGAAACCGTTCAAACGAGGTTTTGTCCCGACGGTCGTCTGCACGTAGGAGAACATGACAACCACTAATCCACAGAAAGCAATCCGGTCACGTTAAGGGTCTGTCTTTCTGGCTGTTTCGAGACTACCTGATCTTAGCAAGGCGATAACTGGACGTTAACGACAGCTTAGCTCAAAGGGCAAAGCATGGCTCTGCCAGCGTCTATAGCATCAACAAGCGTCTATTCGCTTGTTAGGTGCAAGGGAAAACCACTGCACAGCAGAAAACACGCGAAGCTTTTTCAGCGTCTCGGTTTGGGATTGTTCCAAAAGGCACGGACGGAGCAGAGATGGCAGCTCGACATTTGTTCGCTGCCAAGTTCAAGAAAACCAGCACCGTTTCCGCCCGGTTTCGAATCGCGGACTGCTCTCGTCTTAAGCGAACGTGGTAACCAATACAATACGGAAACCACGCGTGTGTTAGCTCTTGCCTGGGCCTCAAGAAGAAGCTCAAAAGGCAAAGAATGGTTCTGCCAGTTTTCTCAGGAGCGTCTATTTGCTTGTTAGGTGAAAGGGAAAATGTTGAGTTATGTTCTCATACAAATATTATTTGTGTTAATTTTTTGTAATTAATGGTTTCCTACCATGTGTGAATGTGTGATGTTTTGACTCTGCAACATGTGCAATGTTTCATCGGGGACTCTTATTTTGACCTGTGTGCAATCTATGGGAAGTGAGTTTTTTATGTGTTTGTTTTCATTCGCGTGGGCAACATTGTGCCGTGCACATGAGTACCTGCTGATGCCTTGTACAACCCCAATTCCAAAAAAGTTGGGACAAAGTACAAATTGTAAATAAAAATGGAATGCAATAATTTACAAATCTCAAAAACTGATATTGTATTCACAGTAGAACATAGACAACATATCAAATGTTGAAAGTGAGACATTTTGAAATTTCATGCCAAATATTGGCTCATTTGAAATTTCATGACAGCAACACATCTCAAAAAAGTTGGGACAGGGGCAATAAGGGGCTGGAAAAGTTAAAGGTACAAAAAAGGAACAGCTGGCGAACCAAATTGCAACTCATTAGGTCAATTGGCAATAGGTCATTAACATGACTGGGTATAAAAAGAGCATCTTGGAGTGGCAGCGACTCTCAGAAGTAAAGATGGGAAGAGGATCACCAATCCCCCTAATTCTGTGCCAACAAATAGTGGAGCAATATCAGAAAGGAGTTCGACAGTGTAAAATTGCAAAGAGTTTAAACATATCATCATCTACAGTGCATAATATCATCAAAAGATTCAGAGAATCTGGAAGAATCTCTGTGCATAAGGGTCAAGGCTGGAAAACCATACTGGGTGCCTGTGATCTTTGGGCCCTTAGATGGCACTGCATCACATACAGGCATGCTTCTGTATTGGAAATCACAAAATGGGCTCAGGAACATTTCCAGAGAACATTATCTGTGAACACAATTCACCATGCCATCCGCCGTTGCCAGCTAAAACTCTATAGTTCAAAGAAGAAGCGGTATCTAAACACAATCCAGAAGCGCAGATGTCTTCTCTGGGCCAAGGCTCATTTAAAATGGACTGTGGCAAAGTGGAAAACTGCTCTGTGGTCAGACGAATCAAAATTTGAAGTTCTTTATGGAAATCAGGGATGCCGTGTCATTCGGACTAAAGAGGAGAAGGACGACCCAAGTTGTTATCAGCGCTCAGTTGGCTGCATCTCTGATGGTATGGGGTTGCATTAGTGCGTGTGGCATGAGCAGCTTACACATCTGGAAAGACACCATGAATGCTGAAAGGTATATCCAGGTTCTAGAGCAACATATGCTCCCATCCAGACGACGTCTCTTTCAGGGAAGACCTTGCATTTTCCAACATGACAATGCCAAACCACATACTGCATCAATTACAGCATCATGGCTGCGTAGAAGAAGGGTCCGGGTACTGAACTGGCCAGCCTGCAGTCCAGATCTTTCACCCATAGAAAACATTTGGCGCATCATAAAACGGAAGATACGACAAAAAAAACCTAAGACATTTGAGCAACTAGAATCCTACATTAGACAAGAATGGGTTAACATTCCTATCCCTTAACTTGAGCAACTTGTCTCCTCAGTCCCCAGACGTTTACAGACTGTTGTAAAGAGAAAGGGGGATGTCTCACAGTGGTAAACATGGCCTTGTCCCAACTTTTCTGAGATGTGTTGTTGTCATGAAATTTAAAATCACCTAATTTTTGTCTTTAAATGATACATTTTCTCAGTTTAAACATTTGATATGTCATCTATGTTCTATTCTGAATAAAATATGGAATTTTGAAACTTCCACATCATTGCATTCTGTATTTATTTACAATTTGTACTTTGTCCCAACTTTTTTGGAATCGGGGTTGTAGATATGTTAATAAACAGTACCTAAACGGTATCTAAAATGAACGAAACCGAGTGATTCATTATCTTTACCATTAAATAGACAAAGAAAACATTTACCACATAAACATGGACAGAGAAGAAAGCTCTACAGGTTATAGGCCCAGGCGCACCAATTCTCCAGGAGGAAAATGGGAAAGGTTAGTCTTCAACAGAGATGAAAACAAGTATGAACTGTGTGAAGTAAAATTCCTTGGACATTTAAGAATGCTGGGTTTGAAAGAAACCATACTGTCCACTGCTGATGCCATCGACCAAGATAAGAATGAGGAGTGCTACGCTGAACTGATTCAATTTCTTGGCGATAAAAGTTTGTCACTCATAATGCGCGAGGCCACAGATGATGGCAGAAAAGCTCTGCAGATACGTCGGAGTCATTACGCCAGCCCGGGCAAGCCTAGAATTATAGCCCTGTACACCGAACTAACATCATTAAAGAAAGATACTAACGAGACAGTAACAGACTACATTATTCGAGCTGAGAAAGCAGTGACTTCCTTGAGAAACGCGAAAGAGGTAATAAGTGACGGACTGATTATAGCAATGATTCTAACGGGCCTCCCAGAACCCTACAAACCCTTCGCCATTCATATAACACAGAGCAGCGAAGAAATGACATTCATACAGTTCAAAGGCAAACTGCGAAACTTTGAAGAAACAGAAAAGTTTGAATGTAAAGCCAAAGATGACATCTCAACAGTGACCTGCTACGGATGTGGAAACCGAGGTCACGTAACGCGCGACTGCTGACAAAGGGGGATGCAGAAGTGGTGCAACTATCACAAAAGTTCAACTCACAGTGACGAGACATGCCGGAGAAGGGACAAATACAAAGATGAGGCGAAACAAACAGCAGAAAGACACGAACGTAACAACTGGTGCAGTTACCATAAAAGTTTTACACACAATGATGAACTGTGCTCACTCTAGGACCCAAATTGTTTTAGTGAAAAGTGCTAAAGACTCAAATTTTTCTTTAGCAATTTGCAATTTCGCTTAGCAAGAAATGCTAAAAGAACAATTTTCTTTTTAGCAAAGTAATTTTTTTAGCAAGATATGTTATACTTCTAAATGTTTCTTGCACTGACATAATATTGAAAAATGAATTGTCATTGTAGTTTGTTGGTGTTTCAATCGTGTTTGCAAGCTTGTTTCCTGCCTTTGTCTTTCCATGTTCTTGATTTATGTTCATAGCATGCTTATTTATTCTTGAATCCTCTTATTTTGATCATTTCATCAACTGTATATATGTAATGAAATTGTGTGTTTAATTTAACCCGCTTAATCTGGTTTATGGAGTCCATATTTTTCATTATAATTATATCTAACATCTGGTGTGATGTGCTTTGCATTCTTTGTTATCTATGCACCTTTTAGCCCTTAGTCACCCTCTGTAGTATGCTGACTGGCCGGTGTGTGTGTGCGTGTGTGTATAATTGGGATCCGTGTGTGTGTGTGTGTGTTTAGGGGGAGGGGGGTGTCTTTATGGGTAGGATGAAGGGAGCTCAGGGAGTTAAAATCAATGGTTGTTTCTTATAAATTAATCTCATAACCCAAATATAATGATATTCACCATTAATTTCTCAAATGAAACACTTGCAGTCAAAACTTTGAACCATGTGCGTCAAAACGCTCTGAAAATAAAGTACACTTGGTCAATATATCCTGGTTCATCTGTGAGTTCTTCCAAAGTTCTGTCAGGGTTGATATTATGTAGAAAATACGTCTTTAGAATGGTTATAACGTGTTTTTATCCCTAACTGAGAAAGCTAACAGAATATTCTAATATGTTATCTCACTTTTTAGATAAGTTTTTGTCATATGTAAAGTCGGATAATTTATTTTAAACAAACCTCGCTATAATCTTGTTCACTAATGAGCGAGAATTGCCTACATTATCAGCGCAACTCGGAAATTGATCATTTTATATGTAAGGTCCGATGCTCTTGGAAGACGTAATTTGCGGTCAACCAATAAAAAGCTTCGAAACTCGGGGGCGTTGGTTATAAATCAAAACATCGAAGATGGACACGAAAGGCAGGGCCTGAATTTCATTTTTTAGAATGGGGGGGAATTCCTCCCCTCAGTGACTCAAATGGGGGGGGGGGGGGGGGGATTTACAGTTTGGGGGGATTTATACAGTTTGTGGGGAACGCTGCTTGTGGGCTTAAATAGCTTAGGTCTTACCTTCTGCCACTACTCAGATTGAAGATCTCTACAGTATGTAACCTTTTGTCACCATTTGAGGTATCCTTTTTAGTAGACTTTTCATTTTGATATCTCCAAATTTGGATAGCATTGTCAGACAAAGGCCGGGTGGATAAATGCAAGTATTATTCCCACCAGCCATCTAAGATATGGACTGTTCAGTTTCGGGTGGAGGGTAGAAAACCACCACAAAATGAAAGAGATCCTTTACAGCATGACATTGCTGACTGACTGTATTATGCCATCAAACACCAATAGCCTTTTTCTAGCAGTGCGAGTAAGGCTCTAGGAAGAGTTTGGAAGGTTGTGTGCCTTTTAATTAAGCTAATTTTACAACCTCCTTAGTGTTGCTTTACACAGCTGCTTCTTCCTCATCTTCATGCACTATTCTTTGTCACTGCTTTGTTTAATTATAAAAAAAGAAAAAAATCAGTCTGTTCTTAATAGCACTCAATGAATTTATTGACACAACAAGTCTAACTTAAAATCTAACTTAAACCAGTCTGCTGACTTTTCAGGATTCTCTTAACTATGTTTGTGTTATTTGTCTCTTCTTTTAGTGACCATCTCTTTAATCAGTGACCTTTGCTTTTTCCTTTTATAACATTTTTATATCATCTTTTTTTATCAACTTTTATATCATTTTTCTATTCTCATGTCTGATCTGATCATCCCTGTCCTCTGTTTAATGTCTACAATTAAAATAAGAAAACACTATCAAACTGTTCTTAACACTGAATGAATTTACAAACTTTGTTTCAGTCCACATATAGAACATTAACATGACAACAGTCTTTGTTGACTTTTCAGGATTCTCTTATACCATATAGCCCTGTCTCCTGTGTCATATGCCATCTTTAATTTAAAAAAAATCAAATTGTTCTCAACACTGAAGAATTCATCTTTGCTGAGTGCAGGATTCTTGTACATATGTAGTCTTTCCTACTCTTTCTCCTAGTGGTCATCCATTTTGTCAGCATCAGCGTCCTTTGCTTTTCCTTGCAAATACTTTTTTCTTATAGCCATGCTCTGATCTAATCCCCTTCGCAACGTCGACGTTAACGTCTCGTCCTGTGTATTCTCAACGGTATCACTCACACTGCTATTACCACCATCGGATTCAGGAGTTTTCCTCTTAGCAGGGGAAACTTCTGCCACTGCACTTGTACGTTTTAGCCAGCGGTCCATGTTTGTTTTACCACTAAAGTCCGAGAGAGGAAGAGTGCGTGTGCTGTATCTGTGTGTGTGTGTGAACTGTCTGTGTCTGCTGGTTTTTTTTTCTGAGTAGGCTACGGGGGGAGAGGGGGGGTGTCAGTAAAAGGAGGGTTCAATTCAAGTAACTTTGAGAACAGAAGGTAGTCGCGCATTCACACTGATCCATTATTAGATTGACGTTGTCAGGCAATGCAGTAATGTGTGCGGGAATCTCTCACATTAGAATCGTTAAAGGTGTGGGAATTAAAAAATATATATATGCGCGATACCCGCAATCCCGCGCCCAAATTCAGGCCCTGAAAGGTACTGTTTATCTTGAGAAATCGCAATTGTTTGATGGATTTTGCTTAAACTTTAAATGACTTTCGCATAAAATGCGAATACAGATGATTTTCTTTTCGCAAATTGGAATAAAACTTCGCAATTTGCGGATGTGCGATCGGCTAGCATGAGCCCAGACGAGACATACCGAAATAGAGACCAGCACAAAGATGACGCAAAACAAACTGCTGAAAGACAACAACGTGATAAAGAAGAAACATTTGCGTTTACAGTCAGTCATACAACTTTCCCTGTGAACATCAAGAAAAACTGATTAATGGTGGATTGTGGAGCAACCTCTCACATTATTACAGACATGAACAGCTTCATGATGTTTGAGGAGAATTTCAACCCAAGTGCCCACTACATGGAATTGGCAGATGGAACGAGAATGAACAACGTTGCACTGAGACGAGGAGACGCAGAGGTGCTGCTACAGGACGTGAGAGGGAGAATTGTCACAGTCACACTAAAGAAGGCCTTGTTCATACCAACATACCCCCAGAGCATCATCTCTGTACAAGCTGCTACCAATGATGGGGCCAAGGTGATCTTTGAAGAGGAACGGAATGAACTGATAAACAGAGATGGAAGTGTGTTCATGAGCACATGAGCGGCTGTATTACTTGACCACTGTAAATCACCTTAGACACAATGTCAGTGCATCAGTTAATGATATGATGTCCCAGGACAAAGTTAATCTAACTTGTGATATTAAAACATGGCATGAGATAATGGGGCACTGTAATGTTGATGATGTGTTGAAATTGCCTGAAGTGGTAGAAGGCATGAAAATCACTGGAAATACGAAACTAGACTGTAATGTATGCATTGAGGGAAAATTCATAAACACCAGAAACAGGAAGCCTGATGCAAAAGCTACTAAACCTCTAGATCTTGTACACACAGATTTAGTCGGCCCCATTGAGCCAATATCTCATGAAGGATATAAATATGCAGTGTCATTCACAGATGATTATTCAGGTGCAGTGTCTGTTTACTTCCTTAAGAATAAAAGCGACACAACTCTAGCCACAGAAAAATTCCTTGCAGATGCAGCACTGTACGGTACAGTTAAATACATTCGATCTGACACCGGTACAGAATACACAGGCAATGCGTTCCAATCACTTCTGCGAGAAAGAGGAATAAGGCATGAAACGTCATCGCCTTACTCCCCTCATCAGAATGGTACAGCCAAAAGACAGTGGCGGACCGTTTTTGAAATGGGAAGGTGCCTGCTACTAGAGAAAGGGTTACCAAAAACACTCTGGCCTTATGCGATCCAAACTGCAGCTCACATTCGAAACAGATGTTTTAGTGACAGGACACAAAATACTCCATATTTCCTGTTAACAG